>NW_024081138.1:760372-918511 GCF_003009895.1 Hyaena hyaena | reverse complement strand
CAAATATTAACTTTTTTTTTTTTACAAATAGTTTATTGTCAAATTAGTTTCCACATAACACCCAGTGCTCATCTCCACAAGTGCCCTCCTCCATGCCCATCCCTCCTCCCACCCACATCTATCAGTCCTCAGTTTTTGTTAGCATTCAGGAGTGTCTCATGGTTTGCCTCTCTCCCTTTCCCCCACCATTTTCCCCCTTCTTCTCCCCCTTGTTCCTCAGTTAAGTTCCTCCTAATCCTCCTATACGTGCAAACATATGATATTTGTCCTTCTCTGCCTTACTTATTTCGCTCGGCATAACACCCTCAAGGTCCATCCATGTTGCTACACATGGCCAGATTTCATTGTTTCTCATTGCCATGTAGTACTCCATGGTATAGATAAACTACATCTTCTTGATCCATTCGTCCGTTGATGGACACTTAGGCTCTTTCCATGTTTTAGCTATTGTGGAGAGTGCTGCTATGAACATTGGGGTACATGTGCTCCTGTGCATCAGCATTTCTGTATCCCTTGGGTCAACTCCTAGCAGTGCTATTGCTGGGTCATAGGGGAGTTCTATTGTTAGTTTCCTGAGTAACCTCCACACTGTTTTCCAGAGAGGCTGTACCAGTTTACATTCCCACCAACAGTGTAGGAGGGTGCCTGTTTCTCCACATCCTCGCCAGCATCTCGAGTTCTCTGATTTGCTCATTTTAGCCACTCTGACTGCTGTGAGGAGTGTGCACATGCATCTTGAGGAAAGTAGGTCTGTTGTCTTCATTAGATTCTTGAAAGGCTTTGTGACACCCTCCCAAAAGTTAACAGAGACTCCCTGAGGCAGATTAGTTTTCTTCAAACTCTTTATAACCATGCAAAAAAGCAAGAAATAAATATATTGTTATCTATATTGTGTATCTAACATACACACACTAACACAAAAAAATTGAAACTAAGTTTCATGAAACAATGCTCGCCCTTACTCAGGTCTACTCGGTTGCATTCCAGTCATTTCATAAGACATAATGGGTCATCTCATATATTTCCATAACTTCAGCACTAATGGGTCGTGATTACTGTTTGCAAACACCGGTATGAATGATTTCCAAGGATCTTGCCAGCGCTGGTATTCTAGGATGACTCCTCTTTGTCCACAGATAGAGCAGCTAACATATGTTGCCATTTCCCAGGATACAGGAAAACAAAAGAAAGCTTTTCTCTAATTAAAAGAGCACAATTCGTTAATTACTTGCTCCTAATGGATATATACGTTATGTAGAAGCTAAGGAAATATGCACGCATGTTTTTCCTTTCTTACCACCTTGGTGGCTCATGTTTCCACTTATTCCATGAAAGAAAACAAAATAGTGCCCATTTGATATCATTCTTTTTCGTAAGACAAACATTGGATGATTCCCTACAAGGAAAAGTTCAAAGTAGCAACTCCTCTGTGCCCTCCTAGATTCCGTGCTAGAGGGAGCTTACACCATCTTGAGCACAGAACAGCTATATTGAGGCCAGCTCTGAATTTGTCCTGTATATTTTGAAGAGGTGAATAATAAACTCTGTAGGGGATGGAATTTCTGGAAGTATACATGGCTTCCCTCTCTGTCTGCAGAAAACAGAAGCCCAGAGGTCTTGTCTGTTTTTACATATAAAAGATGTGTAATTTCTTTCTCTCTCCCCTTTCCTGCCCCCTCAGTCCCTTCCCTGAGACTTGTAGAGTGGTCTAACCACGGATTGAACTGTCCCAGAATTTTCAGAAGTATAGTTGTTAACCTTTGGTTTTCTGGATTTTCAAGGGGCTGTGATTGTGTTCATGGATGAACGGGACAGCTTCTTTATAATCTAAGAGCAACATAGTTTCAGAGCAGCATCTGAAAATCTTACTTGAGCCAGTTTGAATTTCAGACTCAGAGCTGGAAGGCAAGCTTTGGAAGGAGTCCTGTCCTGGGGTGGTTGAATTCTGATGCTTCTCCCTTCCCAAGGAGAAGAATGTCAGCGTCTTCTCTTAGGTTCTTATGAAAACTACTTTACCCAGGATCGCTTTTTAATTCCTAAATATGTGTTTGTAGGACTCCAGAAGGTTACCAGGCTATAGGTTGTTAGAGCTTATCTTGTTTTACTGACACACGCAACAACTATGCATCCACAAATATAACTGTTAAATGATGCGATCAGTATTAGCATGGTGTGATTTTATTTTGGTTAAAACAATGTTTTTTTATTTGCCTTCTTCAGGTTCCAGTGGAGTACCTGTGAAGCTCGTCACAAACCTCTTTAGTTTAGATCTGCCCCAGGACTGGCAGCTCTACCAGTATCATGTGACGTACGATCCAGAGTTAGAGTCTAGAAGGCTGAGAATTGCTTTGCTTTATAGCCATAGGGAACTTTCTAACAAAGCAAAAGCATTTGATGGTGTCATGCTTTTTCTCGCACAAAAACTGGAAGGAAAGGTACAGTATGGTTAAGTTTTATACCCGCACACACATGCGTATACTTACACTCATCCGTGTATATTTGAGAGGTTGGCTGATTGTCGTAACAGTTGGAATGAGTGTTTCACTTGCTCCTATCTTCTTTCCTGTTCCCATGCCTGAGGGCAAAAAGACTTCCTACTTAAAACCTCGTCAGTAATTGATTTCTTAGTAAAGAAGCTGATGATCTGGCATTTAAAAAACAAGAGCTGTAATACAAACACTGATGTTTTAACTACAACTTTTTTTTCAAGGCAAAGTTGCCTTGAAACAGGCATCCTTTTTAAACTTCTCCCCAAATAGACAAGACTAAGAAACACCATTTAGCCTATGGCTTCACTGCTTTAAATTTACTCTACTTTTTCTGCTCCTGCGCAGTTGTATCTGTGTGTCCAAATAGCTTTAGATCAGTTTCTGATTCAAAAACTGTCATTTCTTTGATCATATGAAATATTGGTTATTGATATCAATCTTAAGGATACGTTTTAATGGCATGATCGTTGACTATGGCAATTGAATGATTCATATTCCTTTATCCATGTTTTTATACCTTCAACATTTTCAGTCCTAAAATATATTGTTATTGATGTTTTTATCATATGCTTTGTTCTGAAACAGTATTAAGATTACTACAAGGAAAAAAGAACCAGTTTCTTTATAAAAAATTAAAATGGAGCATTGGGTTAAAACTTTATGCTTCTATTCCTGAGAAAGCTTAATCTTTTAGTTCAACATTTTGGACAAGATAGTACCAAGGAATAAATTTAAATTTCTGGACTCCACATAAATCTCTGTGAATTTCCTCAAGAAATGTATTCTTTTTCTTTCTTTCTTTCTTTTTTTTTTTTTTTTAAGAGAGAGTGCATACACACATGAGTAGGGAAGAGATAGAGGGAGAGAGACAGTCTTAAGCCTGACACAGGGCTTGATCCCACAATTCTGGGATTATGATTTGTACCAAAATGAAGAGTCTGTTGCTTAACTGATGGAGCCACTTAGGTACTTGAAGAAACAGGCTTCTGACCGTTCTTGGGGCTTTTATCTTTTTACAAGAGCCTGAGATTTCTAAGAGCTACTTGAGTGATTATTTTCTCTGGATATGGAATTTAAAAGTTATATCATAGACTTAAATTTAGGGGCTTGGGAAATCTAGATGTGTAAATTTAGAAATACTTGCATTCATCCTAAGTCCTTATTGATTTAGTATTTTGTCTTATGACCAGATGTTGATAGCATGCTAATATACCACACCTCTCATAACTGAATGATATATGTTTCAGGTGTATTGTTATAATTAAAAGTCATCTTGTTCTTGTACATACATCTGTAGTAACAGTAGATTAGATATGTCAGTATTATATACTCTCCATTGAGTAATCTAGCTTCTTCAATTGTACCTAACCAAAATGGAAAAATTTTACTCTATAGATGCTCAGAATAAGTTACTATTACTTGTTTCTCACTCAAAATGAGCATGTGGAATGTACCGTACTGTTTGGGATGGAATCTAATGGAGAAGCAGCTGAGGAGAAACCTAGTGACACAAGTCAGGCCTATTGATTTTATTTCCTGGACACAGTTGATAAAGGGTTTAGACAAAAGAGTGTTGTCTTGTGCCTTATCAACATATGACCTGCTACCCAATGACAGTGAAATAGAAACAGTAAGAAGAAATAGTGTCCCAACAAACATGTTACTGTGCTCACCTTTTTATTCTCATCTTAATTTGACTTGGGCTTCTCCGGCACTCCCATCCATCCTCCACACACTTTGTAGGGTGCTCATTTTTGTTGAAAGAGCCCCTCCACTAATCATTCATTGCACTCCCACATAGCACAGTTCTAGAAGTTCTGTTCTGCTGCTTCCTGGCCTTCCGCTGTCTTGCGGACCCCATCTGTGTATCTGTGGCCACAACCTGGATGGCTGGCACTAGTCACATCAATGTGCCACTCTTACGCTTTCTTTCCACGCTTCTAAAGGGCCTGCCGTGTGACTGCCGGGTGCTGCCGTTATAGAGGAAACCAGGACACATAAAACAAGGTTCTTGTCAAACAACTTCAACTTGGCACTAAAGTTGTTTCCAACTAAATACAGCGCAAGGTTATTTATAAATGAATGCGGTACAAGGCAACATTTATCGCGTGCCTACTCTGCCAGGCTGTTTGTATGTGTGACCTCCTTTAATGTTCTCATCACCCCTGGAGCCTCAGAGAGGTTAAGTGTCTTGTCCAAGGGCTTCATACAGAGCTCGATGAAAGACCATTCCCAGAGGATACTTGAAGGGAAGTGAACTGGCTCCTTGGGTAGGATTGGAATCAATGAAGAGGGGGAGGGGGGTGGGGGGGAATGCAAGACAAAAGTACAGGAAGGAACAAAGGCACAATGATAGAAGGTGAGGGGCATATTTTAGAAATTTCTGATAATCCAGGTTTAGCAGGGAAGGAATGGAAGTCGTGGCTCCAATGTAGGGAGACTCTTAAATGTCCTGGGGAGAGATAGGGACTGCCCCCCACTGACCACTGAAGCCTTGAGAGAGGGTTTCAAAAATTAGTAAGATCAGATTCCCTCTCTGTTTTCATGCCTACTGATTTCTCCCCTCTTTTCCCACATTTATTTCCACTTTACTTGCAGATCCTCTCTCCTTTTGTTTCTTCCTCTCTTCTTCTTTGGTCTTCTGTTTTATGAATAATGTTGAGAGGCTGTCCTCTGGAATCCACAAACCCAGAATGTGCAGGACAGTCCACTAGTAGGTTTCTGGGTGTCTGTGAACATAGGTGTATCATTGTGGTATACATGTATGTAAAGTTTTCTTGGGACAATGCCTAAAACTTTTTTCACACCCTCAAGGTGATTTGTGGCCTGTCCCCCAAGTGTCATCCCCCCCCCCCCCACTAAATAAGATGAAGAAACCTTGCTCTGGATTTCTTTTTGGATCAAGTCTCTGATTTTGATTCTCCATTAAGATCTTCCATTAAGAGGAAAGAGATGTGTTGCTTTTCTAGGATTAGCATGACAGAAAAATTCTCCAAGTATAATATGATTAGATTATTACATTACTAACACCTGCAGTTTTGTTTTGTTAATGCATATTAGATTTTGATGGATGTATCATATCTAATTCTTCACACTCGGGGACACTCTAGAGTGCCTATTAAGTACATCTTTTCCAGGTCACGGAATTGTTGAGTGAAACTCACAGAGGCGGGACTGTAAAGATGACTATCACTCTGACAAGGGAGCTGCCAGCAAGTTCCCCCGTGTGCATCCAGGTCTTCAATATCATCTTCAAAAAGTGAGGCACCTCACATGTCAGTTTAATTGAGGCTAGAGACGCCTTTCAGCATAGAGCCTGGGTTGATGACTGTCAACCATCTTATGGGACACCTGTGAGCAGCAGCGTCATCCGCAGGGCACTTTTCCATGCACTTCCATGTACCTGTGCAGTACTATACCTGCAGTCCCTCACAGCCTCTCACTCCCATCTGGCCATCCAGTGCTCCTTCAGTTGGGACAAAGAACTCAAGGGTTGTGATGTCTCAGAGGTGGCAGCTGTGGGCAGGAGGGGAGGCGCGGAGGAGGGTTCCCTTTTCCTTACCCTCTCCCACCCTTCACCCGAGACTTAAATATTCTTTGTTATGTGTTATTTTTCTAGCATCACCAGCTTCCCTCTGCTCTCATCCCCACCCTCAGCCTCACCCTTCCCCATGTGAACCCCTGGGGCAGAAGGAAGGCTGTGATTACACTTTTCAGAAATTGTGATTACAGTTTCCTCGAAATTGATGTAAGGATCGCTTGCTTCAGTGTTATCTGGGGTGGAAGGGAGGTGAAACTCCACAAAATGCAGATTTCCCGGCCCCTCCCAGGACCTAGTAAATGGAATGTCAAGAACGGGGCCTGAAAAACTCCATATTTTGAGCACACTTCCTAGACGACACACAGGAACACAAATGTTTGTGAACGGCAGTTTTCCATGCTACTGGTATGGACCGGCAAGATGATATGTCCAGAAACCTTTGACACCAGCCCTGTGCTCAATAATGGTCTCTGGACAGGAGGAGGATGAAAGACTTTGGTTGTTGATGGGTTGGGCACATAAAGGAATCCCCTCCCACCCCCAGATGCGTTACTTCCTAATTCTAGTCAGACGTCCTGCTAAGCAGCTTTAGATCAGATGTTCAGTAGATAGGCTCAATGACGTGTGGTAGCCAGAATCATGGAGTTGTAACCCATGTTTTTTGACCTGAGATGCTTACACTTCCTTCATGCAGTGGGCAGCCTCAGATCAGTGATGTGTCCTTTCCAAAGGTGACCAGGATATTTGTTGCTGAAGAGGCAGCTATGCCATGTGGGGAGCCTGAGTAGCCTCATTAGAAATCGCTTCCCTTTGTCAAATCAGGGGAGATACTGGAAGAGCCTTCAAACATGGCTTGCCTCACCCCATGCTAACCAGAATGTTGCAACCACAGTCATATTGGTGACCACATATTTATCATTGCAGTTAAATGCAGACAGACAAAAACAATTTCAATGATACGATTCTCAAATATGAAGAAGTGATAGTTCTCATATACACACCCGTACATATATTTAGCATCTAAGCCTTCCAGTGCTAGAAGAATGATAGTTCTATATTTTCTACATAATTTTATCAGGATGTCCAGCATGGGTACAAACTTAGTATGATACTGTTATTAACTGATGTTTACCAAAGATTTAAAATATATGTATACTTGCAGGATCTTAAAAAAGTTGGCCATGTACCAAATAGGACGGAACTTCTATAAGCCTTCTGAGCTAGTGGAAATTCCCCAGCACAAGTAGGTTTGTTTATACTTTGTTACTCTGAAATTGTTATAATGTGAAGAACATAATTTACGATGCAATTTTCTACCATTATGCCTCCTCTGAGAGACTGTGTATTATGAAAAATAATGGATTTTTTGAATTTTGAAGTTTTTTTTTATGGGATGGTGAATGTCACTGTGAAGCAGCCTGTTTTCTTATTTTAACATGCTGAGATGATTATCATAAGTCCTAGAAGGAATTCAGAAACTGAGTTTTTTGTGCATGACAAGTAGTAATGAGAGTAGAATAAGCTATATTACGTTATACCGCATATTTGATACCCTGCTTTCTTGCTGACAGGAAGTTAGCACAGACAGGATGGTTCATATTGGGTAAGCAGAGGCCAGACAAACAAGTCAAGTAAATGGGGACGAATTTTCACTCTAAACCGGAAGTGCATGCTTCCAGGAAAGTGGTCAGTTATGTCTACAATGGGTTGCTGGCCCTCCAAAATACATGGTCAAGCTAAAGACAGAGAGGCAATTGGTAACCCAAAGACAGATCTGTATACAAAGGAAGGAGTGCATAAGCGAGAAGACATGAGGGGCAGGGTGTTTAGCCTGCTGCCAGGTAGGGAGGAAGTGCTGGGGTTCCCATCTGTTAATTCAGGGTGTCAGAGTGGTCTGTGGGAAGCATCTTGTTGGTGCTCTCACTTACCTCCCAACCTGGATTAGAAGTTCTTGTCGGTGTAGAGTTGTGCTGAGCCGGAGTGGGTGCTAGCACAGGTGCTTGTCCTAAGAGCTGGCCGTGAATGAAGTCCACAGAGTAAACTGAAACAATCTAAAAATATGTATATATTTGCCTGTTCTTTCATGTCCTTTCCATAAATTTTTCTTATTCAAGACTTCAGGCCATGATATTCATCACTGTAGAAAGGAGCTGTAGCCTCTGCTCTGGTGTCCCTTCTGTGTGTGTACGAGATGTCGCTTAGATTAGTTCTTACCCTCGTGGGGTCCGTATACTGCCTTCACTGTTGAGTCTGTGTGCTTTTCTGAACCTCGAGGTTTTCATGCTGGGACACACCAGTCCATAAACGTAGTCATCCTACAGCTGTGGTTCTCAGCCAAGGGCATGTGTGCCCCCCAGGATACATATGGCAAAGTCTGGAAGTATTTCGGTTGTCACAGCATGGAGGCTGCTCCTGGCATCTGGTTGGTAGAGGCCGGGGGTGGGGGTAGGGAGTAGTACCAAATATCCTACAGGGCACAGGACAGCTCCTAACACAGAATGATCTGGTCCCAAATGTCAGTAGTGCCAAGGAGGGGAGACGCTTTGCTTCTTTGGAAAGCCATTTATCATAAATATATGCTTAAAGACACTCCTCCGCTAGGAATAACTGAAGATTTTAGTCACAGCTGGAAAAAATCAGACTAAGGAAAGATTGTTCCATAAAACGAGGAAAATTGGAATGTAAGAGGACCACTAAAATGTTTATTGTTTTATGATATGACATTTCAAATTTATTTATTTCACGTATTTATGTGTGTTTATATGTGTATTTATTTATTTGTTTGTTTATTTATTTGAAGGTTATCCCTTTGGCCTGGGTTTGCTATTTCTGTGTCACAGTTTGAGAGCAGGCTCCTGTTTACTGCTGATGTGAGTTATAAAGTACTCCGAAATGAGACTGTTCTAGAATTCATGACTGATCTCTGCCAGGAAACTGGTATGTCCTGCTTTACCCAGACGTGTGAGAAACGGCTGCTTGGGCTCATTGTCCTTACAAGGTAAAAGCCTGCATTTAAGAAAACTTCCTGAGGGAATGAATTCTTTTTTTTTTTAATGTTTATTTTTTGAGAGAGAGAGGGAGACAGAGTGTTGGGGGTGGGGGCAGAGAGAGAAGGAGACACAGAATCCAAAGAAGGCTCCAGGCTCTGAGCTGCCAGCACAGAGCCTAATGCAGCGCTTGAATCCCCAGGAACCATGGACAATTAACCAAACACTGAACCGAACTGTAAGAGCATGACTTCAGCTGAAAGTCGATACTTAACTGACTGAGCCACCCAGGTGCCTTGAGGGAATGAATTCTTTATGCTGTTTGGGAACAGGAATAGCCACAGAGCTTTGTCCTGAGCACAGTCTGATCAGTTTATTCACCTGTTTAGACCTGGCCATTCTCAGTTGACTAGAGTTCAGACTTCCTGGAGTGGCCTTCAGGGACCGTCCACTCCTCACGTAGTCCTAAACCATCTCTAGCTGCACCCCTCTCCCCACCCCCAAGAGTCTGCACTTTCCTGCTTCAGTGCCTTTGCCTGGATTTTACATGCCTAATTCTGTCTTTTTAAAGTTCTGTTTCTACAAAATCCAGCTCATACCTCACTGTTTTTCTGAAGCCTCCACCTGTCCACTCCATTACCGGAATTACTGTTACCTCCTCTGTGCTGTTCCCGTAGCACATTGCTCATAGCCATTTTATTTCATTCTATTACATCACAGGAGAGAACATCAGGTCCATGTCTCCTCTTCTCTGTAAGAGTAAAGAGGCTTTAAGACCGAGAACTTTCAAGTCCTGAGGTTTATCTGTGTATAATTTGCCCTGAATGCACATTGAACTGAATTAAACACAGACAGATTGGGTTGTTTCCTGAATACCAACTACAAAGCTTACCATGTCCTGCTTCAGTCCACAGATAGTTCTAGAGGACGTGCTAGTCCTCTTCTAATCTGGTTCGGAATTTTCACTTCAAGTTGTTTTTTCTGGGTTATATAAGCAGGGCGGTGGGCCTGGGTGACTTCCATACCACCTGAGATGAGAAGGCCACCCCATGATCCTCCTGTCATGATTGCCATGAATTAGCTTATCACAATATTCCAGAGTAACCTTGCAAAGTACCAAGAGCCAGGAGAAACCTGGGAGGTTCCCATCTTGAGGTTGGGGTAGCATGAAAGAATATTCCAGGCCGCACAGTGCTGCAGGGGAAATAGACATGAAAATGATCTTAGCCAGCCTGCTTTGCAGTTTGGCTGAGGGCCAGCCCTCCATGGGAGATTACGTGCGACACCCAGCTGGCATGGTTGATCAGCCTTCTTCCCTGTTTTTTAAGCAGAACTATCTGGGAGCTCAAAAACTCTGAATGACACCGGAAGCTGATGGGAAAGCTTTGAGCAGTGCCTCAGCCTTTGACCATCTAAGAATAATTTATCTGGAGTTATAGTGTCTCTCGGTGACAAAGATTGTGGTTTAATGACTTCCTCACCTGTTTTGTTGGAATGGAGGTCTTCTTGTATCCTGAAGAGTTAATGAGTGCTCTTCTCATATAAGAGTCAGTCATTTTTTTAAAAATGTTCATTCTTGTTTTACTATTGTAATTTCTGAAATTTTGGAGTTTAATACTTTGAATTAAAACTGTGGTGAAATAGCCTCTTGTATGATTTGGAAACATTTGTGAAGATTTCTTGCATTTCCCAGATACAATAACAAAACCTACCGCATCGATGACATTGACTGGTCGGTGAAGCCCACGCACACCTTTCAGAAGCAGGATGGCACTGAGACCACCTATGTGGACTACTATAAGCAGGTTGGACTTCTGTACTTTATGCTCATCTCTCTTCCTCTTAGCTTAGAGATGTCTCTCTGTTCCTTTCCAAGGCTAACAGGTCCCCCAAGTTGTCAGGCTGAGACTGCTTCTGACATAATTCTTCGATTTGTCCCTTCCCCTCCAAGCCTACTTTCCCTGGCTTGGCTTAGACCCTCATCCTGCTTCCCGTTGTCCTTCTTCCTATAGTCTGAGTAATTTCCCTTAAAAGCATATCTGATAATGTCATTTCCTTGCTTAAAATATTTCCATGACTTTGTAGTACCTTAGAAGCCAGTCCTAAGCTCCTGGGCACTGCCCCTTTGTAATCTGGCCACTTCCTGCCTCTTGAGCCCCATCTGTTACCACTTTCGTTTTCCTTTGTTCTACTGAGTTTATGTTTGTAGTTCCTTTAGTCAGTTACTCCTACTCCCCGCCCCCCCCCCCCCAACCGCCTACAGTCTCAGGCATGTACTTCCTGTTCCTGGGCACCCCTTCCTAGCCAGTCAATCACTGACCGCCCTTCAGTACTGAGCTCAGCCGTGTCAACTCTCAGGGGAACCCCATGGCACTCTCCCCAGGGGCCCCTTCCTGTATTTAGGGCCATCACATTATCATCGGCAGGATGTGAATGGTCTGACTTCTCCCCTGAACTTTGACCTCTTTATTTCTGGATACCCAGGGCAAGCACGGTGCTTATACATAGCAGATACTCAAATATTTGTTGATGGAATCTCATGCCGCCTCGCAGAGCATGATTCACAATTATCACCGTTATCTCTATCCCCCACCTTCCCTCTGGAGTTCCTTACAGAGGCTTCTTATATAATCATATTTCAGTCTCCAGAATCTCACAGATAATTTCAAAAAACAAACAATAGTAAAAACTCTTCCTTTCCATACTTTCAAGAAAAGCTATCTTTTTTTTTTTCACTTAGCTGATTTCTCTGGAAGGTCACCTTCACTAGCTCCAAGCCCCTCTTTTGTTGTTCTTCCTCCCTGAAACCTCCATAGTCTGGCATCCGGTCTGCTCCTGTGGAAATAGCTCCCTTTAAAGGCAAATTCAGCTACCTTTCTTATTGTAAGGGGCTTTTTGCGGCATATGACACCAGTGACACCTGACTGAGTGGCTCACCTCCTTGACTCCCAGGGACAGCCCTGGTGGCTCTCTCCCAGGCTGTGTTGCTGAGTCTCAGCCTCTTTTGATGCTTTCCCCTTCCTTTTGCCCCAGATGTTAAATGCAATTATTCCCCACGGGTCCCTCATATAGGATCTCTTCTTCCTATCTCCAGACCTCTCAAATACTGTATTTTTGCCTTGGCCTCCTTCCTGAATTACATACTTATCTCCATTTTCAGATCACATTTGCATGAATGTCCTGCAGGCATTTCAGACTAACATCGTTCATACTGAATTCACTGTCTTCCCACTCCTGTTTCTCCGGGAAATTCACCCTCTCGCTTCCTTCCTCTTCTTTACCCTCACCTGCCCATTCAGTTGTCACCAGCGTCAGTCCTGCCTCCTTTCTCAGGATTCTCCCAGGAACCCATCTCCCTTTCTTAGCCCTATTACCGCTGCATGAATGCAGGACGACTCATGGGTTCCCCCCTGGGAGATCTGGGTCACCCCCTTCTGGAGTCCCTGCCGCAGCTCTGTCTTCGCTATGACCCATTATCCTCACTGCCACCAGAGAGATCTTCCTGAAATGCTGCCCAGAAAGGTGGTTAAGAGCATAGGCTAGAGAATAGGGTAGTCCCGACACTGACTGTGTGACCTTGATCAAATCACTAAACCTGGAGGGTCATCTGTGATGGGGAGTCGTTGGTCTGCCTTCACGGGGGCTTGCAGCACAAGCACAGAATGAGGTAACCATGCCTACAGAGCTTTTTGCCCGGTGCCCGCACATGGTGAGCACTGCATAAATGGTGGCAACCCGGCCCCGCTTTTCCCAGCCTCCCCTTCTTCGTCTCTGGCATCACACACTTTGGTCCCATCTCACCTTTCAGCCTCATCTCTCACCGCATTGCCACCAGGCACCCCATGCTGCTGTCACCCCATCCACTTGCTGTCACTAAATGTTTCTCTGTGTTTGCTCATGTTCACTAGACATTGGCATAAATCCATACCATACCCTTCACCACCAGCTAAACCCCTAGCTTCCAAGTCATGTGTCGCCTCATTTGTAAAGTCCTCTCTGACTTTGCTTCCTGTCACATTCACAGAAGACATAACAATTCTCTAAGTACTTGTATCATGCATCATGTTGCTTCTAGAATGTCTTCCTTGTAGAGCAGGAATGGCGTTTGGCTAGCCAGTGATGAATAGTGCCTAGCAAAGCATCTTGTGCATAATATGCCCCATAAGTGTTTGTTTATTAAACAGCAAGTTTGTTGAACATTTGGGTTTCTTTCCTGCATGATTAAATTTGTTCTTCCTTGAACAGAGGTATTTTTAGGACTTGTGACATTCTGAGAAGAGAATCATGGTAAAATCCCACTCACTCTCTTTGTAATGAGTTGTAGCTCACTGCATATGTGTAGCTCACTGCATATATGTTGTAATTAGGGAGAAAAAGAAAGAAATTGTGCCTATTCTAGAATGTCTTCCTCTCTGTCCCAGGAAAAGGAACACTGAGTTTCTGAATTACTGTGTAGTCAACTCTCAAAGTGGACATCTTGATATTGACCTTATTTTTCTATTTTATTTTTTCATGAAAAATATTTTCAAATGCTAAGAAAACGGGCAAGGAAGAGAGTAAAGATTATCTTATGACACAGTTTAGTGGGGAGAATTCTTGGCCATGTTCCGGGTAAATACAACACCCTCTTCCTGGAACATGCCCTGGCAAATCTTTAGACTCCCATATTTTCTTCAAGGTGCTCTTTTGGACTTTGCTTCCTTCATGAAGCCTTCCCTGATTTACCATCCATATATTGTTTCCTGATACCACCTTCCTCCCCAGGGACTCAGTACTGAATGGTATAGCAGGCAGAGCTCCCAAGTGTTATGGGATAAGTAATCCAGCTAATTACTTATTAGTTATATTACTATACCCATTACTATAGTGATACTAGCTTATTACTATAATCCAGCTAATTTCTGGGACCTTGGGAAAGTTATTTCACTTCTCATAATGTTTCCTCATCTGTAGAGGGGATGAGATAGTATCTGTCTCATAGGTTTGTTGTTAAGATTAAATGAGGAAAAGTACAAGTGCTTAGCATGTCATCTTTGTGCTTCCATACCTTGTTTGTAGACAGTGTAGTTACATGTGAGGTAGGGATAGTGCCTCTTCTATTTTTGTGTCCGCTGTGGTCCCTGGAACATAGTAAGCAGGAGATGTTGACTGTATTAATGAAGTCATGTATCAAAATTCTCCTTCTATGAAGACTTCCCCAAGCTTTTTAGCTATAGCAGTCCTTGCAGTCAGCACTTCAAACTGCAATTTCCTGAATTGTTTTTTATTTTAATGACTAAAAGTCCTTACCGAACAGAGAAACTCTTGCTTCTTGCAAGAGTAATTACTGATGCCAACATCACATAGTGCCTGGGCATTTTTCAGATTATACTTCCAGTTGTTCTGTCATTCGTGTTGAGTAAATTTTACCTGAAATGAGTGTTAATTGGAACCGCTGGTATTGGAAGGTAAATGGACTTTTGGCAATGTGAGAATGTTGAAATTCAAGGTTAGGAAGGGAATGGGGGTGGGAGAGGAGTGAACAGTGGCCAAGGACTCATTATAAACCAGATGCCATGCTAGTGGTTTATGTGGGATGCCTCTGAGCTACTGTTCAGCTCATTTCGTCGATGAGGAAAGGTAAGTCACTTCTCCAGTGTCACAGTCCAGTTAAACGGGGGAGCCAAGGACCAGGTTCACATTTGCCAGACTTCAAAGCTGCTTCCCTGTAACATTGGGCTATCCTGGAAATCATGGACAGTCATGTTTTTTGGGAAATCTGAGGTTGATTCTATATGCCCCCAGTTTGTGTGTAGATAGTTTCAGAATGACTACAGATGCTCCGAGCCAGTTAGTTACGTATGGAGCAGTGGCCTCAGGCATAAATAGTGGAAATGTTGGCATCAAGTCCCCTCCATGGGGGCCATTGCACTGTGTACACATACAGCCTCCTGGAGGCTATTCTGACTCTGGATGGGGCAAGGAAAGAACTTCTTTTTTTTGAAAACAACATTGCATTATAAAAGGTAATCAATAAAATCATAAAACAGACCCTGAGAAGTCAAAGATGAGTCCTAGGAAGGAAGTAGAAATGAGTGGGTAACCATAGGGATTAGTAGGATTTTTTTCCCTTTATTGAGAAGATTTATCTATTCATTTTGGATTACCTTGTGGCTTATAAGCAAGGATGCTCATTTTACAGTGCTGTCATATTAACTTTTCCCTCATTAATCTTGCATTCTATAGCAATATGATATTACTTTATCTGACCTAAACCAGCCAGTGCTTGTTAGTCTGCTGAAAACCAAGAGAAATAACAACATTGAGCCTCGGGTGGCCCACCTGATCCCTGAGCTCTGCTTTCTAACAGGTAATGTTTATGCTTTATACTCTATCAGTCAGGCTTTTGATCCTAAGCTCCTGACACATGGCAGTGGGCAACTAGCAGAGTGCCAGAGCATTCGTTTAACCCATGGAGGGTGGGCCTGCTGAGTGATGTGTTTGATAGAGGGAAGTGGGAGGGTAGAGAGCCCTTTGAAAATTGGCACAGTAAGGGTTATATGTTTTTTTAATCTCATACGTTCTGTTTGCCACTCTGGCATAAAAGAGGCCACCAGATATTTTCTGAAAACCAAGCTTCTCTTTTTTTAAAATGCACTATTCAGTCTTTTATTTGTGTATTTTAAACCACTTAATTGAGGTAGTGATTGCCATGTCAAAAATATTTAACGAATACAATTGAATGAGTTTGGGTAAGTTTACACTTAGAAAACCATCATCACCCTAAAGGTCATAGACCTATCCTTCACCTCCCAAAGTTTCTTACTGCTCCTATTATTATTACCATTATGACACACACTATTCTATTTAACTTCTATGTGATTTAAGTATAATTATAATTATCTCCATTTTATAGTTGAGGGAACCAAAGCTTGCAGATTGCTCTAAGTCCCATGCCTTTTCATAGGGGCGGAATTAGGATTTAAACTTTTACCTGTCTGATTTCAGGTCTTAATTTCTTTCTAATGGTACTTCTCATCCCAGAATAAGAGAGGGGATTCTAGGGAGTCAGTTAATCTTGGAAGTAGAAACCTTTACTATGCTGCTTTCCAATGGTAGAGTGAACTAAAAGGGAGTAGCCAAAAAAACCAGCATGAGTTACCTTATTTTGGAGAGACTCTAGAGATGCTAGTAATTTAATAAGAAATAAGCTCTCAAGGTTAAACTCTTCTGATCCAGGAATAGTTTACAAATGGCAACATCATGCATACTGTTACCTCAGGGCCTTTGTATTAACTGTTCCCTGTACCTGAATATTAAAATTTTTTTATCTTTTTAATTCTGGTATAATTAACATATAGTGTTACATTAGTTTCAGGTGTACAATATAGTGATTCAGCAATTCTGTACATCACCCAGTGCTCATTTGGATACTCTTATTCCCCTTCATCTCTTTCACTTATCCCTCACCCACTTCTCCTCTTACAAGCACCAGTTTGTTCTTTATATCTAGGTGTCTTTCCTTTTGTTTAGCTCCTTTTTTTCTTAGTTCGTTTTTTGTTTGTTTGTTTCTTAAATTCTACATATGAATGAAATCATATGGTATTTGTCTTTCTCGGTCTGACTTATTTGACTTTGCATTATATCCCTAGATCCATCCATTTTGTTACAAATGGCAGTATTTTATTCTTTTTTATGGCTGAATGATATTCTGTTGAATGTGTATGTGTGTGTGTATATACATCAGTGGATTTAGATATATACATACACACACACACACACCATATCTTCTTCCATTGATGGGCACTGGGTTGCTTCCATAGCTTGGTTATTACAAGGAATGCTTCAATAAACATAGGATAGATATATGTCTTTTCAAATTAGCATTTTCATTTTCCTTGGGTAAATACCTAGTAGTGGAATTGCTGGATCATAGAAAACCAAGCTTGTCTTTAGCATTTTTGAGCTTTCTGAGCATAGGAAGCAATAGGACTTTAATTTTGTTCAGCTACATTGTGTGGTGCCAAAGGGATCCTTGTTTTCCTTTTGCGTGAGTTCTAGAAAGTAATCCTCACTCTACAGTAGAATCTGAGTAACTGTCCTGTGGACTTTTGATTGTGTTCATTTGATTAATCGGGTAGGACTAAGCAAGGATTCTACCTTTTGCATTTTGGGATCAGTTACCATATGTGTGTATTTATTTCACACTTAGAAAAATTAAGAAGGATGTAATTTTTGAAAGAAGGGACGCTCCTTCTTAGTGGTATTCTTTGTCTGCACAGTCCCATGTGGTGGCCACTGGCCACATGGGTTTACTGAGCCCTGGAAAGGTGACTAAAGGGCTAGCTGGAGACGTGCTGTACAAGTAGAGTACAGACTGGATTTCTAAGACTTTGTATGAAAAAGAGAAAAGAGCTTATTAGTTTCTATACAGTGATTGTATGTTGATATGATAATATTTTGGATATATTGAGTTGAATATATACTATTCAAGTAACTTCATCTGTTTCTTTTTGGCTTTTTTCAACGTGGCTGCTAGAAAATTTAAAATGACACGTGTGGCTTGCATTTCTTTTGTATCCAGATGCTAGATCTGCGTCCATTTATGTGAAAAGCTTACAATCTGCCTGGGCTGGGCTGGATTACGTTGCATGCTATTCATTTTTCCGTTTCCTTTTCCATTTACCATAATAGGGCTGACCTGCCAGGCAACCTCTGACTTCCAGCTGATGAAAGCTGTGGCTGAAGAAACACGTCTCAGTCCTTTGGGAAGGCAGCAGCGCCTGGCCAGGCTCGCTGATGACATCCAGAGGTACTGGGCCGCTTTGTGGGGCCAGAGGGAGTCCTTCCTAAGTCCTAGTTTATAGAATTGGATGGTCTACAAAACGTTTCATTCCTTGATGAACATGTCTCTTTCGTACTGACTCAGAACAAGGCACTTTTCAGTTGTGTTGGCCAGAACGAGGGGTTCATCCGATGCCTCAGGACTACAGCCCGGGCAGGGGAAGGTGGTCGGGGGTCCATGCTTGGGGGCCCGGCAGGAGTACCACCCGGCTTCAGCTAGATGACTCTTGGTTTCATCATTGTAATCCATGGAGGTTTTAGGTAAAAAACTGAATGAGGAAAGGGGTTGTAATTTATAAAACAAAAAAACCCACAGCCACATTAGGCCCCAGATATTCATGGTCAAGAATGTTCAATCTTAATATGGTGGCCTCAGCACACTGACCATTAGAAGATTTCTACTGTGTCGTCTTTTTTTTTTTTTTTAATATTTTTATTTATTTCTAGGAGAGAGAGAGACAGCGTGAGCAGGGGAGGGTCAGAGAGAGAGGGAGTCACAGACTAAACAGGCTCCAGGCTCTGAGCTGGCAGTCAGCACAGAGCCCGACGCGGGGCTCGAACCCACGAACCGCGAGATCATGACCTAAGCGAAAGTCGGACGCTTAAACGACTAAGCCACCCAGGTGCCCCGACTGTGTCATCTTTAAGCTTAGGAATACGGTGTGCCTTTGGTTCAGCCCATGTGGCCCTCAGACTGCTATCCTCATTCTGACAGTTGGCTGTCTCCTGGGATCCCAGCTCCTCTTGGTTTTCCCAGCTGACTTAGTAGAACTTCACTGCCCTGTACTTAGCCTCATGTGACTGTAGGACATACGTGGCTAGTGCCACATCTTGAAATGATCACATTTTGAATTTATGGAGCTAATGGCATACATCTTAAAAATAATTTTACTTGACAGCTTTTATTTTTGTAATACAGCTATTTAGAAAATTTAAAGTTACGTATGTGTGTTGCTTTATATTTCTACTGGACAACATTGTAGAATGGCCTTTTTTCTTCCTTAGAGATAAAAAATTTGGAGGACGAATTTGGAAATTTATGTAAACAGAAATGTGTGTGTATGTATAGTCAGTGAACATGCAAATGAATCCTGATTGGTATATATTGTTTCAAATATTTTTAAATGCAGGTAACAATGTTCATTTTAGGAAAACGGCTGAGTACTGTACCTTGTGTTTTGTAACTTGCTTTTTCTTGAACGTTTCCAGAGTATAAATGTGAATCTCTAATACCATGCTTGTGATTTCAGTTTTCTGTTTTGTGGCTGTGCTTTATG
The DNA here is from genome assembly GCF_003009895.1 of Hyaena hyaena. Classification (NCBI taxonomy): domain Eukaryota; kingdom Metazoa; phylum Chordata; class Mammalia; order Carnivora; family Hyaenidae; genus Hyaena; species Hyaena hyaena. The sequence goes on along the minus strand of NW_024081138.1, from coordinate 899,394 downwards.
TCATTTATTCTGGCCCTCCCCCAGGCTTATGCCTGCTTGAGAAGTTTCCTGATTCTCTTCCCATATTCTGGGCTCTGGATTACTTTCCTGCCTCCTCTCCTCTGCCACCTTTCAGGAATCCCATTTATTTCAACCCAGTTTCCTGGCTGGCACCACCTCACCCATCTCATCTTGGGCAGATAGCATCTGCGGCAAAATAATTAATTCCAGGCATTCAGTGGTGACCAGACCAGATGTAGCATTAACAGATGGAAATAATGAGCTATTGCACAGAGTCACTGTAAAGGGGTTTGAGCTCCCCTAAAGAGAGAAGGGAAGCTTTACTAGGTAATGCATGAGTTTCATTAGTGCCTTTAGTGAGTGCTGGGTTTATCATGTGCCGGCTACTGTAGTAGAGGCCAGGAGGCAAAATTGGTATGGTTCCTCTCCTGAAGGAATTTACAGCTTAATAGGGATGACCATGTATCATAATCCGATGAGATTATACATCAGCTGTGGTTAAGGTTTACTAAGTTATAAACTTAAAGTACTATACAAATATAAAGCAGTTATTATTGCTAATACTGATATTCTCCCCATGAGCTTCCTGCTGCCATGTCTATCCAGTGAGTCTTCCAAGGCCTAAGTCCATATTCTCCCTTCCTTTGTCATCTTTTATCCACTCCTAAGCCAACTAATTCAGAAATTCCCAAAAGACCTCTCCACAGGCAGAAGCTCCACAGTGTCTCTTTGTTAACAAGTTTATTATGGGGAAAAATGGCTCACATTTGTTGAGCACATTAGCATGTGCCTGGCCCCATGGTAGCAGTTTCCATGCGTTGTCAGTTTAGTCATTACATCACCCATTTGGAGGGGCTTACTTTATTAATCCTACATTTTGCCTCTAAGGAAACCATAGCATTAGAAGAGTTGAGTCTTATTCAAGGTCACATATTATGGAGCATCAGCACTAAGGATTAAATGCTGTTCTGTCAGACTCAAAGGCCCATTTTGCTAACCGTGTGCCACACTCGAAGCCTTCTGCATCCCTGCACGTCCCAAATGGGTTCAGTTGTCCCGTAATTCTTCTGAGTAGGGGGAAAAATGGTGAATAGAAATAAAAGTCATGAATCCTTTAAAAAATTAGTCTTTGAATAATTCAGTAAGTTATAATTCTATCTCTAACAATTAAAATTCTATAGAAAACAAGCACTTTAATCATTTAAAACTCAACTCTGTCAACAGAAACAAGGATGCTCGTTTTGAGCTGGAGACCTGGGGACTGCAGTTTGGATGCCAGGTGTCTCTGACGGCACGGGTTTTGCCTTCAGAAAAAATACTAATGCAAGACCATGTGGTAAGTGCTGTGACTTTATTTTCATTTAAGAGTATTTGCTTGAGTATGTGTAAGTTTGATTGTATGCCAGAGTGACTAGTGGGCTTGTACTATTCGTTTAGTTTCTCCAAGGCCATGCTGTGCCTGCCTTTTGTCCTAAACCTTGACGTTCCCTCTGTTTTCCTTTGCAATCTGAGTGTACTTGTGAGGGCTTAGCACCCACTGGACCTTATTTAGGTCAGTGTGGTGTGGTTTCACATTTAAAGATGCATTAGAAAATGGTATTTCAAGCTATAGCAATTAAAACGTGCCCACCTATTATTAATTGTTGTAGTGTTTTTGTGTCATTAAATAAAAGAAAAAAAATTGATAGTACCTGAAAACTTTTTTTTAGCTGGCAAAGATTAATTCCAATAGACTATGTTTCCTGATACCAGGTTTCTTTCTTCCCCCAAAGTAAAATGCTGCACAATTGGTATCAACATGAAGAAATGCAGGGAGTCCATCCCCAGCCATAGCATTTAGCAGAGAGACATTCTGAAACATGAGGTGACACATCTCTTTTGGGCTTCAGTTGAAAAAAATGAACCTATTTTATGCAAAAACAGTACATTATCTTTCCACTTTCCTCTCTGTTTTGCCCATTTTAAAAGCTAGTTACAGGGGGCACCGGGGTAGCTCAGTCAGCTAAACATCCAACTTTGGCTCGGGTCATAATCTCAACATTTGTGAGTTCAGTCCCCATATCAGGCTCTATGCTGAGAGCTGGGAGCCTGGAGCCTGTTCAGATTCTGTGTCTCCCTCTCTCTTTGCCCCTCTCCCACTCATGCTCTGTGCCTCTCTCACTCAAAAATAAGTAAACATTAAGAAAATTTAAAAAACACTTCAAAAAAGAAATTTTTGTTAGAATTCAATAAAGAGAAATTCAGTTTCAGTTCCACACCTGAAGTAGGATTTAAATTTTTAATGATCCATCTCATCATCTCTGTAAGTAAAATCGTATTTCTCAAAGCTTCTTTGTTGCATTTTTTTAGTGTGGAAACAGATCTCCTTGGAAGAGGCGTTAAACTAGAAGAACCCACCCCCTGGTGGTGGTGGTGACTGGGCTAGAGTTGACTATATCATGGGCTTCTGGGCCAATTCTGCTCTTCTGAAATTGGGTTTTAGTAACTGAGTAGAATAATGGCTCCCAGTGAGCCTTGGACATTTGTTCTGGGTCTCTGCCAGCCCATAGCAGGTAGGGATGTAGGTGAGAGAGCTGTGGCTCTCCTCATACTGGTGGCAATGGAAAGAATGTACCATGACTCCAGATGGAAACACTGATAGAGAGCTAACCTTTCCCCTTCATTCTTTAAGGTTGCCTCCTAGAGGCGATTCCCTGCCTGGCCACCTAATGGCATGGCATTATGAGGGTGCCTGTGGTTGGATTTTAGAGTGCTTGGTGGAAGGTACCCTGATTGCAACATCAAGAAGACTGATCTGAGACCAGCAGCAGCTGGCTCCATAATCTCTCTCAGCCATAGATAGCTTTGAAGTCTATAAAATATGGGATTATAATGCTTCTTAAACATTCATGGGCTGATTAATAAGTGTGGATTCTGATGCAGTGGGTCCAGAATGGGACCCAGGACTCTGCATTTCCGTTTTTTTTTTCTTTTTTAATGTTTATTTCTTTTTGAGAGAACAAGAGAGGGGCAGATAGAGAGGGAAACATGAGATCTGAAGCAGGTTCCAGGCTCTGAGCTGTCAGCACAGAGCCTGACATGGGGCTTGAACCCACGAACCGTGAGATCAAGTGCTGAGTCTAAGTCAGATGCTTAACTGACTGAGCCACCCAGGTGCCCCCTAGATCTCTGCATTTCTAAAAAGCTCTCAGGAAATAGCCATGTTGCTACAAGGCAATACTGAGTAGCAAAGGATTTGATTCAGTGTATTCCTTTTAAATTCTAACTGGCTCTTCCTGGCTCACTATACCAAAGACATTTCCATCCATTTCCGGTCTATGGATATAAGCAGAAGGCTAGTGACCAGTCTAAAGTCTCCTGTCTTCAGTGCCAGGAGCTTAGTTTTCCAGTCACCTGGGGGACCATCCAAGAGTGAGAAAGGAGCCTATGCCTTGGCCTCATCTTTGCTCCTAGACATAGCTACTTCTAGCATAATATACATTCTTAGCTACCCTGTAGCATTTGTTAATTGCAGTGTGATGGAGTAGCATTAGTCAACATTTCTTTTTTTTTTTTTTTAATTTTTAATGTTTAATTTTGAGAGACAGAACATGAGCAGGAAAGGGGCAGAGAGAGAGACAGACAGAATTTGAAACAGGGTCCAGGCTCTGAGCTGTCAGCCCAGAGGATGAGGCGGGGCTTGAACTCACAGACCATGAGATCATGACCTGAGTCGAAGTTGGACGCCCAACTGACTGAGCCACCTAGGCGCCCCTAGTCAGCGTTTCTATTTGAGGTAGCATTATGCTTAATGAGACTGAATGGACAGCCCACTTTCCTAGGACATTCATATTAAAGATTGTCCATCTTAGAGCTGGAAGGGTACATAGAGATCTTTGAACCACACACCTTTGCACACAGCGGAGACCCATAAGATAAAAGGCCTTGCCTACTGACCTGTAGCCTGGGAGTGGCAAACCTGGGGGGCTCAGATGCCTCCACTTCCAGGGAGCCCATGTAATCCATCCAGAGGTGCAGTCTGTGAATAGCAAGTGGTACTAAATAGTTCTCTTAGGACAAGTGTGGACCATTTTCACACTGTCTTTATTTGACCGCTGTCTGAATAAATGTGCTTAACCCTTTCATGATCATTATTTTTCTCAGTGTCAACCTGTGTCTGCTGCTGATTGGTCCAAGGATATACGAAATTGCAAAGTTTTAAGTACACAGTCTTTGAATAAATGGTTGATTATATATAGCGACAGAGCTGAAAATGTGACTCAGAACTTTCTCCACTGCTTGAGAAGAGTTGGAAGTTCCATGGGATTTAATGTGGACTACCCCAAAATGTGAGAAAATACAGAAAATCATCCCATCTTTTTTCATGTATTAATTGAGTTTGGTTAGAAGAACAGAAATAATGGCTGATGTAGCTACAAAAGCTTTATCTCAGTAAAGTTTTCTAATACAAACTACCAAGAAAATAGTTATAAGTAGATACGTTTTGCAGTGATTAAATTTATAAAGTTAAAATGTGTTTTACATTGGTCTTTGTAAAACTGTTTTCACAGTGCTCTAGGCAATAGTCTCATTATCCCCAAATCTTTTCAGTACTGTTTGGGGCATAAATTCTTAATAAATCCATTAACTTCCCTCCCTCCCAATTCTTTCATATCAGTTATTTTTAAAACTTAACAGCAAACAGGATATTGAAAAATGAAAGTTACATTTCCTGATTTATGTGATAGACTTTACGCTTTAAAATTTAATGTAAAAGTAGATCTAAAATAGCCTTTCCTGATTCTGTTACAGTAGTATAAGATTATTTAGATAGTTTTCTGATAAAACCAAGGGCAGTTAGTCTTTGAACATTTATTGAGCATCTTCTATCTACTAGATACTATGCTAGTTTCTGGGGATGACAAAGGTAAATAAATTGCTTTCATTTTAGTAAGGGATCCCCATATACACAATCACACTCAAAATTGGATATTCTTTGCTTTAGAAAAGCAATTAAATTGCTCATGCCTCATTTTATTGAGCTTGCTATGCTTACTAAAGAGGAATGCATATGTCTTTTTGTTGTTATAGTGGAGGTACAGTGTCCAAACTGGCAAGATGGGAAGTTATTCTTTAAACACGTGGTTACTAATTAATTACATCAGCAGTACAAGCATTGTTGAAAACCACACTCATTTTACAACCAAGTCTCATTTTACACTGTAGTTCAGAATTCCCATTTTATCACGTTTGTTAACAAATCGCCTGGTTTGAGTTTACCTGCTCTAATTTCTCTTAACCCATGAGCTAATGAAGCAGGAAAAGATTCATGAAAGCCACAGTCACAGACCCAGGATGACATAACAGTCTCTTTCTTACATGAATTCCACAAATAAGCCCTTGCCGTGTTCTATTCTTAGCCTGTTTTATCTGAAAGCCCATATTTTATTCCATCCTTTTTCTTTCCCATGAAGTATCTATTTACCTGTTAGGTTTATATGCATGGCTTCTCCCATATGAAACATTTGCCTGATGAATTTAAAAAGAATGGACGCTGAGTCTGCGTGCAAGAGATCGAATTGGAAAAGTCAGAAACATTTTAGTTTTAACAGAGCTGCAGGCCATTCCTGTAGCTGTTAGAGCCAGTGATCTGGAAACAGCGGTCCTGCCACCTAGTGGGCAAGTCTGGAAAGGCCACTGGGCATTAGGACACTCCAATTGTTTATACATAATCAGAAGTGGATTCTACATAAAGAAACTAAATCTATGAAGTCCTCTGTGTGGGAATTATTTCTGTAGCACCTGGCCCCTAAAGTAATGTAAGCACAGAACAGTTAAGTGCTTGCTGACGAATCGGTCGATGCAGGCTAAATATTCCAGGCTCCAAGCAAGCTGTCACTAAGAGAAAAATCTTTCATTCTGAATCATTCTGATTAGCTGAATATCTTAGTCTCATTAATCTGATGATTTTTGAGACTTTTTAAATTTCTCATGGAGATTTGGTATTATATAAGTCTTTTTTTTAAGTTTACTTATTTATTTAGGTGGGGGAAGGGCTCAGATAGAGGGAGAGAGAATCTCAAGCAGGTTCCACACGGTCAGCATGTAGCCCAGCTTGGGGCTTGAATTTATGAACTGTGAGATCATGTCCTGAGCTGAAACCAAGAGCCAGACACTTAACTGACTGAGCCACCCAGGCGCCCTGGTATTAGAGAAATCTTAATCCCAATTTAACTCAGGCCAATTTCAGATGCTTGGTATTGAGACTTGTGATTTCAAAAGCTCACTTTCAACCTCTTTTTGGAAAAACAGAACGATTAATTGTAGGGATTGCGTACAATAGAGAAAATTGCATTTTCCACCAAACTATTTTTAGGCTACTAAAAATGATTATCAAATGTTTCTGGTGTATTGTAGTGGGATTATACAATTCTGTTTGCATTGTTTTTGACTCTACATGTTATATGCTACTAAAGAGGGAATTACATATTCTTAAAATTAATCTTTTTGTGTAGCATAAAAGCACAAGAGAATCCAGCTGCATTCTTCAGCGCTGTACAGAGACATGTTGATGCTGATGTTCAGTTGGTAAGTATAGGATAGTTGTGGTTTTGATGTATCGTTTTTATTTTTTCCTTATGTCTAACCTTCTTCTTTCCTTGGAAGAAGGAATGCGAACATATTCTCTCATGGTATGTTTGCAAATAGCTGTGTATTTCCCTAAGAACCCAAGAAAGCATTACTCTTAGCATTTTAATCAATATTTTATTTCCCTTTCATATATCTAATATTAATTTTTAAATACTTGTTTTTGCCCCCATCTCAGCCTCCTGGATGTCTACATATTTTTAACTTGTTGGGGCCCAGCTTTTATGTAAGATAAAGTGACTCCTGTCTTACACCATAAATGCTGGGTACCCGGGGCTCTCCCCAGTGTTTTGGCGGATTCTTGGAGGGCTTAGATTTTTCCATGTCACCTACGGCTGCCTCCTCTGAACTCTTGCCCTCTGCTGTGAGTGCCCTCTGCCGCTGCGCTGCATCCATTTTCACAACTCTCATTTCCCAAAGTAGCCTGTGTGTGTGTGTGCGCCTGCGCAGCTGACTTCGCAGAGGGTTTGGGTCTGAGACGAGGTTACAGCACACCCCAGCGTTCCAGACAAGTTAAAATTGACAGCCTTGTTCTTAAAACTCTCTCAACCACTTCTCTTTCTTGGATATGCTTACTCTTCTCCCAGGCCCCAGCCTCCCACCTCACGGCCGCCTCTCTTACCTACCTCACTCATGTGTCTAGGCTCCCAGCATTCTGGTCCCCATCTCCTGCAGAGCAGCTTAGCGATTTCTGCTTCTGTTGTAGTCAGACACAAAAAAGGCCCATAAGGATGTTATATTAAACAAAGAGAATTCTAACCCTAAGAGCATATTTTCCCTTTAAAATAAAACTTAACAGAAAGATTGCAAGAAGAGTACAAAGAACTCCCATATACCCTTCATCCAGATTCCCCAGTTGTTGACATTTTATTATATTTGCTTTATTGTTTCCTTCCTTCCTTCCTTCCTTCCTTCCTTCCTTCCTTCCTTCCTTCCTTCCTTCCTTCCTTCCTTCCCTCCCGCCACCCTCTGCCTGTCTGTCTGTCTATTTATCTACCATCCTTTTTCCTGAACCATTTGAGAGTAGGTTACAGACATGATGCTCATTGCTCTGCAGTACTTCAGTGCCTGTCTCTACAAACAAGGCCACTCTCCTACAGAACTATAGGACAACCATCAAAATCGAGAAACAGGAAGACCAGTTAATGCACAGACTCCATTCACATTTCTCCATTTGTCCCCAAAATGCCCTCTCTAGTAAAAGGATCTAAAACATTGCATTTAGTTGTCCCGTCTCTTTAGACTCTCCTTCAGTCTGGAACAGTTCCATAGTTTTCGATGACCTTCCAGTTTTGAAGGGTATAGACCAGTTACTTTGTATAATGTCCCTCAATATGGGTTTGTCTGGTGTTTTCTTATAATTAAATTCAGTTTATGTACTTTTGGCAGGAGCATTATGGCAATGATTCTGTGTTCTTAATGCGTCCTACCAGGAGGCATCCCATTAATTAAGGTGGTATCTGCCAGTTTTCTCCACTGTACGTTTACTCCTCTCTTTGTAATTAAACAGGTGTTTTTGTTTTGTGTTTTGCAGGGAGAGACTTTGAGAGTATGTAAATATCCTGTTTCTCATCAAGCTTTTATCTGCTAATGTTAGAATCCATTGATAATTCTTTTTTATTATTTTATTTATTATTTTTACTATGATGATTGCCAAACGGTGGCTTTCTGATTTCCTACATTTAGTATGTAGCATTGTATGCCTTCCACATTTAGTAGATTACCTTATACTATAAGGAGGAACTTTCTCTTCTCCGTATTTCTTTGTTCATTTATTTTTATCAGTTATGGATTCATGGTTTCCTATTTTATTTACCAGCTTATAGTCTATTACCAATATTATTTATTTTGATGCCCAAATTTTTCATGATTTTGTTAATAGGAGACTCATTCAGTTTGGCTTCTGTGACTTATAGATATGTCTCCATTATTTTGGGGACACTTTCTTACTATCTGGCACAATACTGTGTTCTAGGTTAATCTTGAAATTTTGCTGCCTGGCTCTGGGCTTAGATATTTCTCCAATGAGCCATATTCCTTTTAGTTGAGAACAGTATTTAGAAATCAAAATCTGGGGGACACCTGGATGGCTCCGTTGGTTAAGTGTCTGACTTTGGCTCAGGTCATGATCTCTCAGTTCGTGAGTTCGAGCCCAGCTTTGGGCTCTGTGCTAATATCATGGAGCCTGGAGCCTGTGTCTTCTTATCTCTGCCTTTTGCCCACTCATGCTCTGTCTCTCTCTCTCTCTCTCAAAAATGAACATTAATTAAAAAAAAATCAAAATCTGGACAGCTAGATGTGCTTATTTGTTAATGGGGTGTCACTCCCCCCAGGCTTTCTCAATAGGCAAAGCCAGGAATATTGTGTACGCATGTGTCTCTATAGATGTACCCAAACACCGTTGACCCTTGAACAGTGTGGGGTTTAGGGGTATAGACTCCCTGCATAGCCTCAAATCCCCATGTGACTTTTGACTCCCACAAAACTTAACTCCTTATAACCTATTGTTGATTAGAAGCCTTATAACATAGTTGATTAACACATATTTTGTATTTTATGTACTATATACTGTATTCTCACACAAAAGTAAGCTAGAGAAAAAAGTGTTATTAAGGAAATCATAAGGAAGGAGAAATACATTTACAGTACTGTACTATATTTACTAAAAAATCTGCATATAAGTGGACTTGCATAGTTTAAACCTGCGTTGTTCAAGGGTCAGCTGTACATGCATGCACCCTTATGTCTATGTTATTACCATGTCTCTCTGTGTGTATATCCAGTTCCAGTCCAACCCCCCAGGAAAGCATTCCCCATTGCCATATTTGTACCTCTCTTCTCTGATAAGGGGAGCGTGGCCCCTGTTACCTTCCACTTACCCCCTCACGTCCCTGTCCCCTCCTAGGCAGCCAGTCTCACTTGTCTCCCACCTTCTTTCGGCCCCATCCCTGTTCAACCACTGCCGTGTTCTGAGGCCTGCCTCACTTGGCTCCAAATTCATAGGGTGGAAAGTGGGAAGGCCCCCTGAGATATATTTCCCTATTTTATATACTTAATTGTAAATAATTTTGGCCCTTCGCATTATGTTTTTGTACACATTTATAGGTGAAAAATCACCTTATTTGTCCTCTGCAAATCATGACGGTGCCTATCTTTTGTATAATTTGGTAGGTTCTGAAGGTAAAGAATAAAAGATGGAAAGGAGATGGAAGCAGGCCAGGAGAAGCCCTTCTGAGGGAAATACCTGCTAAGAAACAGAGGCGGTGGCAGAGATGGGTGGAATTTAAAAATACATGAGGACCTGAAGCTTCCTTCTCCTTATTTTCCCCTCCCCCCATAGCCCTACTCTCAGGTCACAGCAAACAAAACAATTGTGGTTGGTTTCTTTTATTTTGATTGTCTAGTACCTGGTGGGGAAGAGACCACCGTGTATGCTAATCCTCCACTTGGCCTGTCTGTGGGTGAGGCTGGGGAGGGATGGTGGGGCTGACGGCTGGAGAGCCACAGGGAAGGGGCCAGTAGGGGGCGGCAGGGAGCGGGAGTAAGACCTGGGTTAGCAGGGAATTTGAGGAGCCTGAGAATCAAATCCGAAGAGAGAGGAAGGGAAAGCCAGGGCGGATGGGGGGCTTTGGAGCAGGACTGAGAACCTATGGCTAATAAAAAGGCGTTTCAAATGGGATTGTCAGTGGTCAAAGGCCATTTAACACAACTGTGTAGGCATTTTAATATTTGTTTCTTGGGAGCTTAAAGGCAAGAGATGTTTGGAAAATCCATGTATTCATTTTTTAAATTATTTATTTATTTATTTATTTTAGAGAGAGTGGGGAGTGGGGTGGGGTAGGGGAGAGAGAGTGTATGTGGTTTTTTTGTGTGTGGGGGGGAGGGAGGAATCCCAAGTAGGCTCCCTGCTGCTTCTAAGCATAAGTAAATTGACTTTTTTCCTTCCTTTTTTCTTCCTTTTTCTTTTAGGTGATGTGTATTCTACCTTCTAATCAGAAGAGCTACTATGATACCATTAAAAACTACTTGAGCTCCTTCTGCCCAGTGCCCAGCCAGTGTGTGCTCACTCGGACCTTGAATAAACAGGGGATGATGATGAGTGTCGCTACCAAGATTGCCATGCAAATGGCCTGTAAACTCGGAGGCGAACTGTGGGCTGTGGAGATCCCTGTGAGCAGTCTGTCAATCTTTTAGTAATCAACCCATTTGTTAATTTCAAAATGAAATCAAAGTGGGAGTCATTTTCACATGATCCCAGAAGCATTTGTTTTGTGTGTTGGGTGTGTTGTTTGTCCTCTCTGGGTTGTGGCCTGAGACAAGACACCATCCAGAAGGTGAGGTGTGGCTCCTGCTCTCCAGGAGCTTTGGGTAAGCGGATAACAGAATGTTTCATGAAAGAGAATCTAGGTTGGCACAGTCTTGGGGGGGGGGGGGGGCTTGATCTGGAGCCTCCCATGCCATGTAAAGTATGTGTGCTGTGGCCTCTCCTTTTACCCGCTCTCTGCAGTGCACTAGCTCTCAGAGTAGCCCCACACCCTGGAAGGGGCCTCCCCACAGCTTGGGGAGCTGGCAGAGCTATGGCTTTGAACTGTGGTGGGAACTAAGAAAACCTCCGTCTTTCCTGAATGTTTGGCCACTGGGGAAGGAAGTGAGAGGGTGAGAAATGAGAGGATGTTGTCCATTTCCCTTCCATTTCCATAACCAGGATGTGTTCACTGAGCCCCAGCTGCCTCCCTGGTGGCTCATAGCCAATGGGTGATGAGGATCCCTTAGACATTTGAACAACTGGCAGTGGACTTCCTCTTGAGATCCCTCCTGCCCAGAGGCTAGGGGGAAATGACTGATCACTTTTCCAGAAACTCTTGAGCCACACAGACAGCCCTTCTCTACCCCCACAAAGGATGGTAGCTATTTTGCACTACAGTGAGTCTCCTAGGCAAATTATATACCATATTCATCCCTCCATCTTTTTTTTAAAGTATATTTATTTATTTTGAGAGAGAGAGACAGACAGCTAGTGGGAGAGGGGCAAAGAGAGAGAGAGAGAGAGAGAGAGAGAGAGAGAGAATCTCAAGCAGGCTCCATGCTGTTAGCACAGAGCCTGACACTGGGCTCAGACCCACGAACTATGAGATCATGACCTGAGCTGAAATCAAGAGTTGGATGTTTAACCAACTGATCCATCCAGCCCCTCGCCCCCATCCCTCCATCTTTAAGTCTCTTTGGTTTCTGTTTTGATGATCTCTTTCATCTGGACCTTGGTTTCCCTAATTTAAACAGTTTAATAACCAGGGACAGTTTTTTCAAAACTTCATATTAAATTGTTGTTTGGGGAAATAATGCCTCATTCCATTAAATCATGAAAACTTTACTCTTACAGTTAAAGTCCCTGATGGTGGTTGGTATTGATGTCTGTAAAGACGAATTCAGCAGGGGAATGATGGTGGTTGGATTTGTGGCCAGCATTAACACTGGAATCACCAGGTAGGTATGTTTCCAATTACCCCAACATATTCCATAATTATTGTTTGTGGTTTAACTAAAGCCATTCAACAGGAAACAGTTTGTATTCTTCCCTCATTTAAAAAATATGAACACTTTAGTCATAAATTATACTTACATATACATTTTTTTCATGTTTATTTTTGAGGGAGAGAGAGCAAGTGAGTGAGTGGGGGAGGGGCAGAGAGAGGGAGACACAGAATCCAAACCAGGCTCCAGGCTCTGAGCTGTCAGCACAGAGCCTGACATGGGGCTTGAACTTACGAACAGTGAGATCATGACCTGAGCCCAAGTCGGAGACTTAACCGACTGAGCCACCCAGGGGCCCCAAATTATACTTACATATAAAAATGTGATAGATAATGTTAAGATAATATGTAGCCTTATGTTTATACATTCATTAGGACAAGGTAATCCTTGTATGCCAGGCTGATTCCTCAAATGCTGGATGATAGGAATTCTTGTGTATTTATTTTCTGAACATCTGCATTGCATTGGGTGCTGTACTAGGAACTTACGTCCAGCAGAGAGCTTTGGAATCTGATTGCTTGGATCTATGTCCTGATATGCCAATTACTTATTCTGTATCTGACATCTGGCTATGTAAAGTTGCTGTGACCTGTAAAATGGACATGAAGATGATGCCTGTTTCATAAGGCATTTATGGACATTACATAAGATAAAGTGCTTAAAACACAGCCTCCCATAGCAACCGCTCCATACCTGCTTATTGTTATTAACATTTGCAGACAGTGATGTAGTTGTTCACACAGCTACTGAAAACATAAGCAGGTTCGGGGATAATGCATTAAATAGTAACTCATAGTACTTATTTCACTGTAGTCCTTAGAATTGTTTCATTATTTGTAACTAAGCGATGTGTTTTGAGGCTGTAGGAACTGTTTGCAACATTTTTTATTCCTGCACTTAAGCTCTTGGATTTACTCCATTAAACTTGTGGTCAGGTATATATTTGGGATGGTGAGAAATAGGAAAGGTGGCTGTCATTCCAGGTTGTATGAGATCCCTGTTATATGTGTCAATTAATGTGACACACTGACGTGTTGATCAAGCAGATAAAGGACTTCCAATTTGTTAGCCACATTCCTAATTGTGTCATTATTGGCATATATAATGATGTTGATGTGTACTTACCACAAAGTCATGATTTCCATTTTGCAAGTGCTTGTATTTACTTAATGTGTTTAACAATTAAAATTCTTCTGAAATTAAAATAAGCTAATCATGTTCAGATTTCAAGTCCAAAAGGCTCACCTATAGAAGTTTATGCTTGAGAAATCTTTGAATATTTTTTGTTTATTTGTTACTGTCTTTTGTTGTTTTTTTTACTATATGATTCCATTTATTTATTTATTTTTAATTAATTATTTAAATTTTAGTTAAAATGCAGTATAGCATTCATTCCAGGAGTAGAATTCAGTGATTCATGACTTACATATAAGGCTCAGTGCAAAACCTAACAAGTGTCATCCTTAATGCCCATCATCCACTTAGCCCACCCCCCACCTATCTCCTCTCCTGCGCCCTCAGTTTGTTTTCTGTATTTGTCTCTTATGGTTTGCCTCCCTCTCTGTTTCTGTCTTATTTGTTTTTTCCTCCCTTCCCCTATGCTGTTTTGTTTCTTAAATTCCACAGATGAGTGAAATTATGATACCTGTCTTTCTCTGACTGACTTACTTCGCTTAGCATAATGCACTCTGGTTTTGAATATTTTGAAAGTGGACCTGGTAAACTAATAAATTCCTTTATAATAACAACATAGTGGTTTGTATTTATTATTGCTTATTTTGTGCTAAGTAGTATGCTAAGTGCTTTTATATATTATCTAATTTCACTTTTATAACAATCTTGTGAAGTAGTAACTACCTTACCATCCTATGTGTTTCTCTGGTACCGATGAGGAAACTGAGGCTTAGGTTCACGTAGCAAAGTCACATGGCTGGTGAGTATGCCAGCCAGGCTTTGAACCCAAGCATGTCTGATGCCAGCACTATGCTTTAGTGTCTCTTATCAATACCTTTCTTTTTTTTTTTTTTTCAAATAGTTTATTGTCAAATTAGTTTCCACATAACACCCAGTGCTCATCCCCACAAGTGTCCTCCTCCATGCCCATCCCCCCTCCCCCCCACATCCATCAGTCCTCAGTTTTTGTCAGCATTCAAGAGTCTCTCATGGTTTGCCTCTCTCCCTTTCCCCCACCATTTCCGCCCTTCTTCTCCCCCTTGTTCCTCCGTCAAGTTCCTCCTAATCCTCCTATACGTGCAAACATATGATATTTGTCCTTCTCTGCCTGACTTATTTCGCTCAGCATAACACCCTCAAGGTCCATCCATGTTGCTACACATGGCCAGATTTCATTGTTTCTCATTGCCATGTAGTATTCCATGGTATAGATAAACCACATCTTCTTGATCCATTCATCTGTTGATGGACACTTAGGCTCTTTCCATGTTTTAGCTATTGTGGAGAGTGCTGCTATGAACATTGGGGTACATGTGCTCCTATGCCTCAGCATTTCTGGATCCCTTGGGTAAATTCCTAGCAGTGCTATTGCTGGGTCATAGGGGAGTTCTATTGTTAGTTTCCTGAGGAACCTCCACACTGTTTTCCAGAGGGGCTGTACCAGTTTACATTCCCACCAACAGTGGAGGAGGGTGCCCGTTTCTCCACATCCTCGCCAGCATCTCGAGTTCTCTGATTTGCTCATTTTAGCCACTCTGACTGGCGTGAGGTGGTATCTCAGTGTGGTTTTGATTTGTATTTCCCTGATGAGGGATGCTGAGCATTGTTTCATGTGTCTGTTGGCCATCTGGATGTCCCCTTTGGAGAAGTGTCTGTTCATGTCTTCTGCCCATTTCTTCACTGGGTTGTTTGTTTTTCGGGCGTGTAGTTTGGTGAGTTCCTTATAGATTATCAATACCTTTCTTTTGAGGAGGGGAGATTTTTAATATGGTTGTGATTATATACCATATATAGGCTCATGATCATTAAGTTTTCCTCAATGTCTATTTCTTTTTATTTTGATTGAGGTATAATGACATTCAACATTGTATGTTCATCTGTTGTGTTTCTTAAATCCCACATAGGAGTGAAATCATATGATATCTGTCTTTTTCTGACTTATTTCGTATAGCATAATGCATTCTAGTTCTATCCACATTGTTGCAAATGGTAAGATTTCATTCTCTGTCATCACTGAGTAGTATTCCATTGTATACTACTCAGAAGAACATATACCATATCTTCTTTATCCATTCATTGTCAACGGGCATTTGGGCTGTTTCCATACTTTGGCTATTGTTAATAGCACTGCTATCCACATCGGGGTGCATGTGTCCCTTTGAAACAGCACACCTGCAGCCTTTGGGTAAATATCTAGTACTGCAATTGCTGGGTCATAGGGTAATTCTATTTTTAATTTTTTGTGGAACCTCCGTACTGTTTTCCAGAGTGGCTGCTCCAGTTTGCATTCCAGCCAAAAGTGCAAAAGGGTTCCCCTTTCTCTGCATCCTTGCCAATGTCTGTTGTTTCCTGAGTTGTTAATTTTAACTATTCTGCCGTTCTGACAGGTGTAAGGTGGTATCTCACTGTGGTTTTGATTAGTAGTTCCCTGCTGATGAGTGATGTTGAGTATCTTCTCGTGTGTCCATTAGCCATCTGAAGCATCACATTTTCTTTACCCATTCTCCCGTTGATGGACACTTAGATTGTTTTTTGTTTCTTCATTTAATTCTAATGCAGGTTTATGGTAGACATTTTGAAGTTGAACTTTTTTTTTTTTCTTGTTTTAGGTGGTTTTCTCGGTGTATCCTTCAGAGAACAGCGACTGATGTTGCAGATTGCTTAAAAGTTTTCATGACCGGTACTAAAAGTGTAGCAGTGGGGTTGGGCCCCCAGCACTATTCCTTCAGGCCCCAGGGTCCGCGTCCTATAGCAGACCAGATGGTGGAAGCAGACTCCCCAAGCCTGCCCAAGTCAGCCATCGCCCAGATGGAGAGTCCCAACGCTGTATCCTGACCCACACTAACAGATGCTGTAGAATTTACATTTGTCATCTGTGCGTGGTAAACAGAAAGCCAAGAGGCAGGGGAGTTTGTAGCTGCTGGTGGCTCTTGCAAGTCGTGTGGAGGCCAGCGGAATCTACCTGGAGAAACAGGGGTTATGACAGAGTGCTGTGAGGTCTAGAAATAGGGAGGAAGCCTGTGGGGCGGGGATAAGAACGCTTGCAGATGAGGGGTGGCATCGCGGGAGAAGATGGGGAAGAAGGCAGACATGGAGGGGAGCTCATTCGCAGCAGGGCACAGTGGAAACAGGTGTCTGAGGCTCCTGTCCCCTGCCCAGCTCTGGCCAGGATCTGGCTTTGCCACTCCCTATAGTGCTGCTTGTACGATTCACTCCCTCTCCTGATCCGCATTTTCCCATCTATACGTTTGGGGAAGGGGTGTAAATATTGTTTCCTAAAAAATTGAATTTGGTGATATGTGTTGGTTATGGCCTTACATACATGATCATCTTCTATTGAACTCAAATGAATTTCCTAGACAATAAATTCTTCTAAAACAGCTGCACAGCATATACAGGAAAAGAATTATTATATTACTTTGCCCTCACTTCAAAACTTGGTTCCTTTTTTTAAGTAGTTGTGAAAGGTTTCTGTTGAGTCGGCGTTACTGTCTGGTCTCTGCTCTGTAGGCAGTTTCTAGCTGCAGTGGGTGGAAATGTTTTCAGAGTTTCTCCTGTCAGTGCAACTTAGAGTCGAATTGGTGAGCCCCTGGTAAGAGATGCTTCCAGAGGGTCAGCCATGAGCTCTCCTTCTGTTTTCATGTTTATGCTTATTGGAGACGAAAAGGACATGAAGTTCTGTAGTCCATATCTATTGATAGCATGGAAGGACTTGAAGAAACTAAATTAGTATTAATTTGGTTTTGGGAATTGGTCTACTGCCTGGCTTAATTTATTCCTTAAATATTAAAATTTTACTAAAGAGATATGCTGTGTTTAAGACCATATTTTACCACAGGGACCAGTAGGATTCCTCAAATAGCAGAGATGCCAAATGTACCCTAAAGTGATCCATTTTTATATTAGTGCAGTCACGACTCAAATTAGGTATTACCCTGTGTTACAGTGGTCTGAAACAGCGAACTTATTTAAAACATTGAACTACACGGGGATTTTATTCTTTGTTGGTGTTGGAGAAGTCATTCTTTTCTTCCTACCATCACATTCTGCAGGAGCACTCAACAAATGGTACCAGCACAACCATGATCTGCCGGCGCGGATAATTGTGTACCGGGATGGGGTGGGGGACGGTCAGCTGAAAGCGCTGATTGAATACGAGGTTCCGCAGCTGCTGAGCAGTGTGACAGAAGCGAGTGCAAACACCAGGTACTGAGTGATGGTTCTTTCCCCACACGTGCAACCAGGGCACATGTATCATAGCTAATCAGATTACCGTACACCGACAGCTGGTTTTCATGCAGGCATGCTTCGCTCTTGTCTGCGTCCTGTGAGTACAGCAGGATGGACAGGTTTCCCCTAGACTGGAGGGTGGTTGAGATGGTCCCCTCTGAATAGGGTGGCGTGGGCCTGCGTGGGGGCCCCTGGAGGAAGGCAGGTGACCCCCAGAGCAGCTGACGCTGAGACTCAGCAGGCGGGTGAAGATGCTTCATCCGTACTGATACGCCATGAGATTGAACAAGCGGTGGTTTCAAATTCAAGGCCCAAATCCACAGCGGGGGCTGAAGCCCTGGCGTGCAGGCACTGGTGCGCAGCCGAGGTCGCCAGTGGTGCTGAAGGGGGTGTGAGGGCAGTCCAGGCTGCGCCACGTATGGAAATCAGACCGTCCTCACCTCCGCTGCCACATTTCTAGATTCCGTGTTGCAGTACATTTTCCTCTGTTAGGATGTCAAGTGGCAGGTGCCAGAAAAATATTAGAAGTGGTAAATCGGGGAGGATGATAATCTTAAATTGGCTTCCTAAAATATTTGGAAGACATCCTATTACGAGCGGGGCGCAGCGTCTGTCTGTCAGGTGGCACCGCCATCACCACCATCAACCGAAGTTGCAGCCGTGAGCCACAGAGGGGCTGAGCCTTGACCTCACCAGTGACTGTCAGAGTGCAGGGAGAGCACGGTGTCACCTCCCCCTGCGTCCAGACCTCACAGCTAAAATATCTCCCTCCCCACTGACCTCAGGTGACTGTGTCTGTGGAGAATGACAAGTGTGCAGTTGGGGCGAGCAGGAGTGAGTTCAGCAGTGAGCAGTGCTAAGGAGTTGCCTTGCAGTAGAACATCAGGTTCCAAAAGTTGCAATATTGAAAACCATAATGTATATTTAAGATAATTAAAATGCTTGGAAGTGAAATTTCACAATCGTTGCCTCCCAGAAGTTCCTTTGGGAATTAGGGCCAGTAAATGGATTTGGCCTTGGCTTTACTAAATCCTGACTTTCGTGTTTGGCCACTCAACATTTGACCCAAATGTACATTTGGTCTGTCCATCCATCCCGCCAGGTGTGTGTCTTGCAGGACTCAGAAGTGATGATTTGAGGAATAAGAGGACTTGTGGGTCTCTTTGCTATTCAGAAATTGAGAAGAAGAGTGAAGGTGAAATAGGGGCACTATTGCTAATGGAAAAAGAAATCTTGTCTCTATGGAAAATTCTGGAAAAATCCTCCTTTGGAAATGCTAATTGAAGTTCATTGCCCTATTAACTGTTCCTCCCTGTCCCCTTCAAATGATATAAACCAGCACACATCACACCTTTGCAATAAAGAAGGACAATCTCTAATTTTAAAAACTATATTGAGGACACCTGGGTGGCTTAGTTGGTTAAGAGTCTGCCTCTTGATTTCAGTTCAGGTCATGATCTCACAGTTTGTGAGTACTCTCTTTCCCTCTCTCCCCTTCCCCTGCGCCCCCCCCCATCTCTTTCTCTCAAAATAAATAAATACACTCTTAAAAAATTAAAAAACTGTATGCATTTCTGAGGGAGGAGAGATTGGAGATAATTTTTAGTTTTTTCATTTTTGCAGTGTTCTTCTAATGAATGAATTTATTTATTCCATTTAGAAATTATCAAAAAAGGTCAGTAGAAAGCTCTAGGCTTGGTTTTAGTTCTCTGCATCTTACCTTTTGCCTTTCTGGTTCCAAGCTCCAAACTATCCGTGATTGTGGTCAGGAAGAGGTGCATGCTACGATTCTGCACGGAAGCGAGCCGGTCCGTGCGGAACCCGCCACTGGGCACCGTGGTGGACTCAGAAGCAACGCGTCCTGAGTGGCAAGTGCTATTAATGACAATCCGTTTTTAATGAAACATTCGCTGTGTGTTCTTCAAGCGAGGCCTTATTCTGTTTGCCTTCTTTCTCACATCCATTCCATTTCCCCCTCAGGTATGACTTCTACTTGATCAGTCAGGCTGCCTGTCAGGGAACCGTTAATCCCACCTACTATAATGTCATCTATGATGACAACGGCTTGAAGCCCGACCACATGCAGAGACTTACATTCAAACTGTGTCACCTGTACTATAACTGGCCGGTGAGTGACAGCTGTATACTTATGTGGGTACTGACTCTCAGGGTTCCCATCCAGGAATTGTCATCCAATTCATGTTTGTATCCCTACCTCCTGACTTCATGCAGGAGGAATGAATAAATGAATGAATGAATGAGTCCTTGAGTCCACAGTGGGAGAAACAGTTTGTCATAGAATTCAAAGAGCAGTAACTATTAATATCATCATCATCATCATTATTTATAACATTAGTATTTATAATTTCCGGATGGCTTTATTCTATGCATTATCTTATGCAAGCCTGGGAGGAAATCAGGGTATTGTTATTTCCAAGTTACAGTTGAGGAAGTTGAAGCCAACTCAGATGCTGTGTCTCGTGGGAGGGTTATGGGCTCGTCTGTCCTGTGTTCCTGTGCATGAAGCCAAGAGCTGCTCTTGAAGTCCAAGGCCAAGATTTGCTCTGAGCCCCTTGGAGTGTCAAGTCATGGGAAACTCAGATTAGCACTAGATGTGATGACACCCCCTCTTGCCCAGTGAGCCCGTGTTCCCCGAGGATGAGGTTGCCCTTGCTTGAGTTTAGTTACTGTGTACTCCCCAGTGCATTCTACTACATGCAGCTAGGAGGGAACAAAATTCAGGAAAATCTGTCACTTTGGAGAACAAGTTATCCTCTTAGCTGCTATCCATATGTTTTGTTCTCAGGGCTTAATCAGCATCCCAGCACCCTGTCAGTATGCGCACAAGCTGACCTTTCTGGTGGCACAGAGCATTCATAAAGAACCCAGTTTGGAACTAGCACACTCTCTCTTCTACCTGTGACGACGTGAACCATGGGCACCCCTACACGAGCTATCTGAGGAGTAGTTGGTATATTTTGTGCAAATCTGTGTGTGAGGCTGTGGTTCAGGAAAGGAGATTGAGCTTAGTTTTAACTTCCTGAAAAAGCACCCAACACAGCTTCATCTGAAATGGTTCCAAAGAAATGTATATTGTTTTAAAGAGTTTTATGCTTGGGGGAAATTCTCATTATGGTATATGGAATTAAAATGTACCATCATCTGTAAGTAATTCCATAATGCTGAACATCCTCTAAGAAAGAAAGTGTTTGCATGATATTTTGATGATAGGGAAATGGGGTCTGAGTCCCACCCTGGTTTTGCACAAGTTTCCTTAGATAACGTTATAGAACGTTTTGTAGAGTGGTTTAAGTTGTTATTTGAAAATAAAATTCAGAGCACTGCATTATGTATTTATTGTTATTTGAATTTCAGTTGAAGTTGCACGCAAACCTTGTTACTTGTTTCCGGCAAAGACTCTTAACCCACTAAACAACATCACCGCCACTCTTTGAATTATTATTTCTAAATCGGAACATGTCCCTTGCTCTCTTGATGGTACTTTGTTTCACTGAAAAGCAGCTGCTCCCTTTGATAACCTTGCTTCGTACCTCACTGAGAAAGCAGCTTCCACTAGAAGAGAGCTTGCACAGGCTCCCATTCCATCTGCCCTCCTGAGGGCAGTGTGTGTAGAACCCTGTGTGCATAGACGCTGCCCCTGCGCTTGTTACCGGAGGCAAACAATGGCTGTGCTCCCATGTGCACCAAATCCTGGTCCCGCTGACCTAGGAAGGGAGCCACTCTCCCAGCTCTTCCCTCTGTCCTCTGAAGCACCAGTTCTGCCCTCACAGAGGATCGTTCCCAGCATCCCTACTACTATGCTGTTAGTTCTCACATCTTAAAAATGAAACTATTTCCTCCTCCAGCGACCACTCCATCTCTTGGCTCCACTTTATAGAAAAACCTCTCCGAAGAGTTGTACATGCTTGTATCACATTCCTTTCTCCAGGCAGAATTTCACATCAAAATTGCTTTGGTCAAGGTCACCAATGACCTTCCTTTGCTGAATTGGGTGGTCAGTTCCCGGTGCCTGTTGTACTAACCTATCACGGCTGGTCATTTCCTCCTCCAGAGATGCCAGAGCAGCCTCGAGAATAACATACTCTCCTGGTGTCTCTTCTGCATCGGGTGCCTCATTCTCAGTCTCCTTTGCTGGCCGCTGCTCGTCTTCTCATCGTGAGAATGCCCCAGGAAGCAGAGCAGGACTCCATGCAGAAGCTATGTTTAAGGGGAAAGATTCCCTGAAGGGGAGTGCAGCTGCTTCAGGTTCTGTCTGAGGTGTGAGATCCTATAAGATGGCACTGAAATCATTTTTTCCTTTTTGGGAGTTTTCCCCAGGCCTGCTAAAAATGCACCCAACATGGATCCATTTCAGTAATAATAATCCTCATTTGTGGGGCTTGAGGGTGGAGGAGAGTTACACGGTCCAGGCACAGTGCACTTTACATACACATTTAGTCTCCATACCACTTGTATGAACTGGGCTCTATAATGACCATTTTACAGGTGATAAAACTGTGGGTGAAAGATGCCATGTCGCTCACCAAAGTGTGTAAGATTGATAAATTGTAGAGCTAGAATTTGTCCTCAGGAATGATTGACTCCAAAATCTGTGAGATGAACCATAGGACGACTTTAATAATAGTTACTAGAAGATTTTAAAAATTTGTCCCTTGAGTGCTTAGATGAGGAAGTGTCTTATACAGTTTAAAGTTGGCTTGGTATATAGCAAGTCTTTAGAGGCAAGGCACTGTACCAATCTGGAGTGATTTTTGTGTTGATGTTGTTTTCTTACCTTCCAAGTGCAGGGATGCTGTAAAGTGCTACCGAGTGAGCAGCCAGCTTGTATAAATCAATGGGCAGCCTTGGGATCAGGCAATACAGGAGGCCTGTAGATCTCTTCACTCTTACCTATTAAGTACCTATTAAGGCAGTGGCTCTTTACCACTTTAGCCCACCAGGGGGCACACAAGAATTGTCATATGGGCCAAGCCTGGCCCCTTTGCCCATGCGGTGCAAGAGATGGTGGAAGAAGAGTCAAGTAAGCTCCCAGGGGGCAACATGGGATTAGGGAAATCCTCATTTGCACTCTGGTTACAACACTTTATGCTGTAAGATGCAATAATCTCCCCTCTCTGAGACTCAGTTTTCCAGTCTGTAAAAAGAGAAAGGGTTGTTATAGATCAATGGTGCTCAACCTTGGAAACATTAGAACTTTCCACATTTAAAAGCTTTTTTTTTTTTTTTTTTAATAAGTGCAAATGTCTGGGCCCACCTCCGGAAACAGCAATTTAATGTCTGAAAGGAAGCCTGATCATTTGAATATTTTATTTTATTTAAAAAATTTTTTAAATGTTTTATTTATTTCTGAGAGAGAGCGAGAGAGACAGCGTGAGCAGGGGAGGGTCAGAGAGAGAGGGAGACACAGAATCTGAAACAGGCTCCAGGCTCTGAGCTGTCAGCACAGAGCCCGACTCGGACCTCGAACCCACGAACTGTGAGATCATGACCTGAGCTGAAGTTGGACGCTTAACCGACTGAGCCACCCAGGCGCCTCTCATTTGAATATTTTAAATTTCTGGAGGTGATTTTGATGGTTAGCCAGAGTTGAAGATTACTGGTCTGGAGCAGGATTGGGCTGGAATCCTAGAACCACTGCTTTTTAGTTGTATGACCCTGATCAAGTTCCTTAACCTCTCTGAGCCTCATTGTATCTACTTGTAAAGGCACCTAACAATATTCACATTGTAGGGTTGTTTTAAGAATTAGAAATATCAAAGTTAAAGTATTTGGCTTTAATGAAAAGTGGCATATTATTATGCTTCATGAGAGGAAAAGAATCATAGAAATACCATATGATCCAGTAATTCCACTATTGGAAACAAAAGCAACTCAAATATATGCACCCCTATGTTAATTGCTGCACTATTTACAATAACCATGACATGAGAACAACCTAAGGGTCCATCAGTAGATGAATGGATAAGGAAAATGTATATATATATATATATATATATAATTGAATATTATACAGTCATAAAAAAGGATGAGATCATGCCATTTGAGGCAACAAGGATTGGTATTACACTAAGTGAAATAAGTCAGATTGAGAAAGACAAATACTCGGACTGTACTCATAAATGGAATTTAAAAACGAATAAACAAAAAGCAGAATCAGAACTACAAATACGGAGAACAACCTGATGATTTCTGGGGGGAGGTATGTGGCCGAAACGGGTGATGGTAAGAGGGAGATACAAGCCTCCAGTTATGGAATGAGTGTAAGAAATGCAATCAGTGATACTGTAATAGCGATGATCTATGAGCGCCTACTGGAAAGATGAGGTGGGGGCTCATTTCAAAGGGGGAGAAGCCAAGCACAACTGAAGAACCTATGGCTCGAATCAAGTTCCTTCCAATTTATTGAGAAAATTTTCCTAATCTTTGATTTTAAAACTGTTAAAATAATAGAGGTACATTATGGAATATTTGGAAGGTACAAAAAAAGTATAATGAGGTAGGAAAAACACCCCATTAGGACAATTACTACCCAGGTATATATATTGTCAACATGTTGATACATAATTTTCATTTAATCTTTTATCTATACCATATATGTAGTTTTCTGTGCTTCATTTTTCATATAAGATATGGCATGGTTGTTTTCATATTTTATTAAAACGTTTTTGTAAGACTAAGTCTTTTTGTAAATTTCATTCCAATGTAGTTAGCATACAGTGTTATATTAGTTTCAGATATACAATGTAGTGATTTGACAATTCTATACATCACTGAGTGCTCATTGCCGTAAGTATACTCTTTTTTTAAATGTATTTTTTAATGTTTTATTTATTTTTAAGAGAGAGAGAGAGAGAGAGACAGCGTGAACAGGGGAGGGTCAGAGAGAAAGGGAGACACAGAATCCGAAGACAGGCTGCAGGCTCTGAGCTGTCAGCACAGAGCCCGATGCAGGGCTCTAACCCACTAGCCATGAAGATCATGACCCAAGCCAAAGTCGGATGCTCAACTGATTGAGCCAACCAGGGGCCCCTGCCGTAAGTGTACTCTTAATCCCCTTCACCTGTTTCACTCATCTCTCCACCCACCTCTCCTTGGGCAACCATTTACTTATTCTCTATAGTTAAGAGTTTGTTTTTGGTTCGTCTCTCTCTCTTTTTCCTTTGTTCACTATTTTGTTCCTTAAATTCCACATGTGAGTGGAATCACATGGTATTTGTTTTTCCCTGACTGGCTTATTTCACTTAGCATTATACTCAGCTCCATCCATGTTGTTGCAAATGGCAAGATTTCATTCTTTTTTTTATGGCTGAATATATATTATTTATTTTATATATATTTATACATATATATATTCAAATATTGATATATATCGATGTATCATATCTTCACGTGTTCTTTGTCCATTCGTCTACTGATGGAAACTTAGGTTGCTTCCACAGGTTGGCTATCATAAATGATGCAGGGAACATGGGGGTGCATGTATCCCTTCGAATTACTGTTTTCATATTCTTTGGATAAATATCCAGTAGTGCGATTACTGGACTATATGGTAGTTCTATTTTTAATTTTTTGAGGAACCTCCATACTGTCTTCCATAGTGGATGCACCACTTTTCATTCCCACCAACACTGCACAAGTGTTCCCTTTTCTCCACATCCTTGCCAACTCTTGTTGTTTCTTGAGTTTTTTTATTTTTTAGCCATTTTGACAGGTATGGGTGATATCTCATATGGTTTTGATTTGCATTTCCCTGATGATGAGTGATATTGAGCATCCCCTTATGTGTCTGTTGGCCACCTGGATGTCTTTGCAGAAATGTCTGTCCATGTTTTCTGCCTATTTTTTAAATTGGATTATTTGTTTTTTTGGTATTGCATTGTAGAAGTTCTTTATATATTTTAGATGCTAAACCTTTATCAGACATGTCATTTGTAAATATCTCCTCCCATTCAGTAGGTTGCCTTTTAAGTTTGTTGTTGTTTTCTTTGCTATGCAGGAGCTTTCTGTTTTGATGTAGGCCCAATAGTTTATTTTTGCTTTTGTTTCAGTAAAGATATCTAGAAATGTTGCTATGCCTTTTGTCAGAGAAATTACTGCCTATTTCTCTTCTAGGATTTTTATGGTCTCAGGTCTCACATTTAGATCCTTAATCCATTTGGAGTTTATTTTTTGTGTATGGTCTGAGGAAGTGGTCCAGTTTCATACTTTTGCATGTAGCTGTCCAGTTTTGCCAACACCATTTGTTGAAGAAGCTTTTTTCTTCATTGCATATTCTTGCCTCCTTTATCAAAGATTAATTGATCACATAATTGTGGGTTTGTTTCTGGTCTATTTTGTTTCATTCACCATGTGTCTATTTTTGTGCAAGTGCCATACTGTTTTGATTACTACAGTGTAAGCATAAATCTCAAAGAGTGAGTAGTATTTTCTTGTACAAATGTAACAGTTACTTGTCACCCTCTTTATTGTACCTCTAGATTGTTTCCAATTTCTCTTTCCCTTAGAAGATAGCATAAAGTTTTTTCTCCCGAGTATTTGGGATTGGTGCCTTGGGTTAGACTCCTAAAAGTGAAATTAGTAAGTCAAAAAGTTAGAATACTTTTAAAAAAAGATAGAGAATACTTGTAAGTTGCTTAGTGTATATTGCAAAATGTTTTTCAAAACTATCGTATTTTATGCTCTCATAGTGGTACCCTAGCAAGCCTTGTATATTTTTATTAAAAGCAAAATATTTTAATATGGCAGATATCAAGGAGTTTGTTGTATTACTATTTATTTGATTATTAGTAAAGGAAGACAATTTGAATGTTTATTAGCCATTTATATTTTTGTTTGTTTTTCTTATCAATTTCTAGGGGTCTTTCATATGTTAAAGGTAATATGAAAGCCATACTTTGGTAGCTATGTCTTCAATTTATCCTCTGACTTTAAATTTTGTTTATGCTGCATCTTTAGCTACAGACACTAAACATTTATATATTCAAATTATCACTATTGTTTTTTTAAGATTACAAAAGTAGATCTGGGTTTTGAAACCCCAAAAATCTACCCCCATCTGGGGATTGGTGAAATTTTTTTTCCTTTAATTTCCATTCATTTTACCCTATAAATCACTCTAGATTTTATTTTAATGTAAAGTAAGAACTAAGCAATTTTTTTCAAATAATTCTGGAAAATATTGATGGATTTAAGAAACAGTGAAGTAGGAATATTACAAATAAATAGCCACCTGGGTGGCTCAGTCAGTTAAGCATCCGACTTGGGTTCACGTCATGATCTCACAGTTCGTGGGTTCAAGCCCCATGTTAGGCTCTGTGCTGACAGCTGAGAGCCTGGACCCTGCTTTGGATTGTGTGTCTCCCTCTCTCTGCCCCTCCCTGCTCATGGTTTGTCTCTCTTTTTCTAAAAATAAGTAAATATTTTTAAAAAATTTTAAATTTGAAATATTGAAATTAAAATCTTAATAGATTTGTTAAGATTAAAAACAGATGAACAGAGAATTAAAAAATTGGAAAGCAGCCTTTGCAAAAATCACTCAGAATGTAGTATGAAGAGACAGACACAGAGTGTAACACACATCCTACCACACACTGTGGAAGTTCTGGACACAGGCAACACAGAGAATGAGGTAGAAGGCAGAGTCAACTTAGAAAGAGCCAGTGCCCAAGAGTGTCCCGAATTGAAACATACATTCTTAGAGTGGAATGAAAAACCATAGGTAGGATAAATAAGAGATTTCATACCTAACACATTATCATGAAATCAGAGAACATCAGCAATGAAGGAAAAATCCTAGAAGATTCAAGAAGGAAATGCAGACTTGCAGACAACCTGCAAAGAAGCAAATACACTCTGTGGGCTTCACAGTAAGAACAGGTGAAAAAAAATGGAGTATCTTTCAAGTCATGGGAGAAAAGAATAATGAAGCTAGAATTCTGTGCACAGATAAATGGTTTTTGGAGAATGAGTGATAAATGAAAAAATTCACATACAGTAAGTGTGTTTACTGCCCACAGCCCCTTGTTGGAAGAACTGCTGAAGAATGTGCTTCAGGAAGACGGAAAACAAACCCATTGAACAAAGCAAGAAGGAGCAAAGAAATCAGCAAAATATGTTGGAAATCTAAATCAGTATTGGCTATTTTAAAAAACAAAACATGTTCCGTGTTCCTGTTAATAAAAGGTTAGAAGTCAACATGGGCAGCAGTAAGCCAGCGACATGAGAGCCTTTAGAAGGAAGTGGCAGTGCACACAAGTCTTTATCTTGTTAGGGAGGAGGCTGTATGTAGCAACTTTACAGCTCATTAGAACATAAGCTTAAAATATATGTGGTATCTTCTGAAAGAATAAAGACTTCTCTGAATCAGTAGAAGGGAAGAAAAGAGGATAAATGATACTATCAATTCAATAAAGATCAGGAAAAGAGAAAAGAATAAAGCAAAAAAGAACGGGACAAACAGAAACATCAGATAAGAGTGGTGCATATAGGGGCGCCTGGGTGGCTCGGTTGGCTGAGCATCCTACTTCAGCTCAGAAGCTGTGAGTTCAAGCCCTGCTTCGGCTGTGCTGTCGGTGCAGAGCCCACTTCAGATCCTCTACCTCCCTCTCTCTCTGCTCCTCCCCTGCTTGCGTGCTCTTTCCCTCAAAAATAAACATTTTTTAAAAATGGTGCAAATATACACTATAAACATAATTAGTATCAACATAATATATGTGAGAATGTAGTTTCACTTATTAGAGATTGTGAAATAAAATAATATTAGGAATAAAAAATGTATTGTCGAGACTTCAAAGTATCATGTATTATAACACTCCTAAGTCAATAATAGTGAAATTTTAAGAGAAAGGTATCATTTTCTAGGAATATGTAAATTAACACAGTTTACCTAAAGTGAAATAGAGAAATTTACTATACTATAGTGGTTAAGAGCATAGATTCTACAGCCAGACTGCCTGGGATGGATTTTGGCTCTGCCATTACTGTGTGAGCTTGAGCAAGCTACCTAACCCCTCTTTGTCTCAATTTCCTCCTAAGTAAAATGAGAATAATAATTGCATGTAGGTCATAAGACTATTTGTTGATTAACTAAGAATTAGTTGTCAAAAGGCAGGGATGAGAATGGGGGCTGGCACTGTGTGTTACCTGCTGCTAATATGGGAATAGCAAAACAATGAGATTGCATCAACAGTAAAAAATATCTTCCCTAAATAGAAAACAGAGCTAGGAAAATTTACAGCTGAGTGTTGTTATGGCCACTAAGGAACAGATAATTTCTATCTTATACACACTGTTGCAGAGAATAGACAAGAAAAAAAGGCGTTCAGTTTATTTTATGAAACAATCTAATTTGATTCCAAAATGAGTTAAAGACTGTATAAACCAAAAAACTACATGCCAACATCACTCATAGACATAGATGTAAAAACTCCAAGTAAAGGTGCGCCTGGGTGGCTTAGTCGGTTAAGCGTCCGACTTTCGCTTAGGTCATGATCTCGCGGTTCGTGGGTTCGAGCCCCGCGTCGGGCTCTGTGCTGACTGCCAGCTCAGAGCCTGGAGCCTGTTTCAGTCTGTGACTCCCTCTCTCTCTCTCTGACCCTCCCCTGCTCACGCTGTCTCTGTCTCCTAGAAATAAATAAAACATTAAAAAAAAATTTAAAAAAAAAACTCCAAGTAAAGATTAACAAACCCAGTTTAGGACCATAGAAGAATATGTTTTCAAAATAAGATCAAGCCTGGCTTATCCCAGGAATGCACAGAAGCTTTAACTCTAGACAATCTATCAGTGTCACTCACATAGCAGATTAAAAGGGGCAACCCACATGCTCCCTTGCAATAGGTGCAATCCAAGAATTCAGGAAAATTTACAACCCACCTATGAGTTACAAAGACAGTTCTTAACAAAGTTTAACATACAAGGGAACTTGAACATACCAGACTTTTAAAAGGCATCAAAAATCTCTATCATATCAAAATACATTTTGTCAAATATTCTAAAATACGTGTTTAGAGGCTTTTCTATGAAAGTCAATCAAGAACAAGACAAAGATATCCACTATCCACTGATGATAGATATTATAAGTACTGCAGTAGAACTTCTGGCCAATAAGGCAATGGAGAAACATGGATCTAAAAGGAAGAGACAGGTGCCTGGGTGGCTCGGTTGGTTAAGCATCTGACTTTGGCGCAGGTCATGGATCTCACGGTTTGTGAGTTCAAGCACTGTGCCAGGCTCTGTGCTGACAGCTTGGAGCCTGGAGCCTGTTCGGATTCTATGTCTCCCTCTTTCTCTCTGCCCATCCCCCTACTCATGCTCTGTCTCTTTCTCTGAAGAATAAGTGAACATTAAAAATTTGTAAAAAAACTAAAAGGAAGAGACAGATCATCATTATTTGCTCGTGGTATGATTATTTAGAAAATCTAAGAAATCCTACAGAACTAATAAAATTATTCAACAAGCTAGATCATATAAAACTGCCTTCCAAAACAAACGGAATTCCTGCAAGCTAATATTTGCACAAGAAATCTTAAAAACCTAATCTAGCAATAAAAGTAATTTGATGCCTAAGAATACATAAAACAAAAAAAGTAAGATTTTTTGCTGAGAAAATGTCAAAACCTGTATTGAAATTGTATCTTAAAAAAGAAACTGTCTTGAATAGGAAGAGGCAGGATGGGAAGGATGGTGACCTTCCCCAAGTAAATCTAACACTCGTGCAATTCCAATAAAAACCCTAACATGTTTCCTACATGACTTTACAAAGTTGTTTCAAAATTCATGTGGTAGGAAAATGTGCAAAAAAAATCCAAAGAATTCTGAAAAAGAATAACAAGAAGGGAATGCTTATTTTACCAGGCTTTGAGTTTGTTATGAATACGTACTAAATAAGTACCACAGTGGCTTTGGCTGATCCACAGATAAGAGATCAGTTGAGCAGATTGAAAGTTCCAAAATAGGTCACTGCATATAAGGACACTGACATTGAATGGAGCTGGCATTACCATTCAGAGGGGGAAGAGTGAACTACTCGGTAAAAGTCCTGGGCAGCTGGGCTTCCCGCAGAAAGAAAATGAGATCTCCATCTTATGCAGAAAAGGAATTTCATGTAGGTTAAAGACCTACACATTAAAAACATAGAAATCTTGCCTTTTACAACTACGTTGATGGAATTAGAGGGTATCATGCTAAGCGAATTTAGTCAGAGAAAGACTTCACTCAAATGAAGACTTTAAGATACAAAACAGATAAACATAAGGGAAGGGAAGCAAAAATAATGTAAAAACAGGGAGGAGGCAGAAACATAAGAGACTCTTAAACATGGAGAACAAACAGAGGGTTGCTGGATGGTTTGTGGGAGGGGGATGGGCTAAATGGGTAAGGGGCATTAAGGAATCTACTCCTGAAATCATGTTGCACCATATGCTAACTAACTTGGATGTAAATTTAAAAAATTAATTAAAAAATAGAAAAAATTATAGCAACTAGAAAAAAATAAAGACTATTTTTAGGATATTAGGGTAGGAACAAACTTCTTAAGCAGTATACAAAAAGCATAAATTATACAGGGATAGAATGATAATTTTGATTATGTCAAAATATCAGCTTCTGAATGACAAATAAGATCATCGTAATGCAAAAGACCAACAGCAGACTAGAACAATGCATTTGTAACATATACAATAGGAAAGGATTATTACCCAAAATATATTTTTAAAAATGCTATTGAGTTAATTTAAAAAAGGAAACAAAAAAGAAAAAGAGACCAAAAGTAAAATAGGCAAAAAAGTGAACAAGCAATTCACAGTAAAGGGAAACAAATGTTAATGAATATTTGAAATGATGTTCAAATTCACCAATAATCGAGGAAATTAAAAACAAAATACCAGCATGGTTAATTTCATTTTCACATGTTTGGAAAAAAATTTTTTAAGTCTGCTAACTGTTGCTGGGAATGTGGGGAAATGTTGCTGCTGGAGTGTGAACTGGTATAATCATCATGAAAGGTTCATACCCTGCAAACTAGAAGTTCTGCCTCCAGGTGGGTACTGTAGATAGTCTCGTGTGCGTACTTACAGGAGGGGATCGATAAGTTCTATGATATTCATACTATAGAAAACTAAGTTAAGAGAAAGGGATTGGGTAGATTTACATGAATCATTCTCAGAAACGATATTGAGTGAAAAATGGATAAAGTGTATATGATGCCATTTCTGTTAAAGTTTTTTTTTTTTTTTTTTTAATTTGAGAGAAAGAGAGAGAGAGAGTCTTAAGCAGGCTCCACTCTCAGTGAGGAGCTGGATGCAGGGCTCCATCTCAAAACCTTGGGATCGTGACCTGAGCCGAAACTAAGAGTCAGACACTCGACTGAGCCACCCAGGTGACCTTAAAATTTTAAAATACGCTAAGATAGCATATGTTTTCCTGGTTGTATAGGGTACATATGTACAATGTAAAAGGAGAAAGTGCAGATAGAAGGTTACAGGCTGAATTTAAGACGGTTGCCTCTATAAGGCAGGGAGTGTTTTTGAGACTTATGGATGCTCAATAACAAGGATCTAACTTCAATTCTATTCACTTTTTTATTAAAAAAGGATCAAATATCACAAAAACATCACAGCTGGCAATTCTGAGTTGAGGATATGTACATGTTTAAACTCCAGTCTAATAATGAGAAAAACATCAAATAAATCCCAGTGAAAGGACATGCTGTGAAATGTCTGGCCAGTATTCCTCAAAACTGTCATGGTCGTAAAAATCGAGGGAAGTCTGAGAAACTGTGGTAGCCAAGAGGGGCCTAAAGAGAAATGATCAGTAAATGCAATGTGGTGTCCTGGATCTGATCTGAGAGCAGAAAGATTCTGGGACATTGATTAAGGAAATCTGGTTAAAAAACGGATTTTTGTTAACAATAATGGATCAATACTGGTACATTAATTGTGACAAAAGGCAGCTAGGTGTGGGGTCTATGGGAACTCTTTGTACCAACTGTTATTTAAATCTAAAATTACTCTAAAACGGAAACCTTATTTAATAAACAGAATAGGTACAGAATCCTTCCAATTTCGTGTGAGTACATGAGTGTGTGTGTGTATGTGTGTGAAAACAGAAAGACAAGCAAAATATTTAGTGGGATTTTCAGGTAATGATTAGGCCTGGATGGTGGGACTATGGGTGGCTTTCATTTTTTCCTTAATTTTTTTTCTTGATTTTCCCACTTTTCTAGTTAGTTTTGATATCAAAAAAAATACCTATCCATTTTCAAATCCCTGCCTATTTATATTGCAGTCCCAATGTATTCATAAGTCAGGGACATCATCAGGGCCTGCCATTGTTCACGTCCGCACTTGGGAGTTATCGGGCCCATCCTCCAAACACCTGTTTCCTAGATTTGCCTGAGGTGCTGGCTAAAAGTGCAAACTCTAAGCTCTCTGCTAGGAATTTCCAGGAAAGAAGCCTGAGAATTTCTTTTTTAACAAGACTCCAGGTGATTTCTTTGTGGTGGCTGTTCGGATGAGTTTAGGAAACAGACTCAGCATATTCTCAACCTGTAAGATTCAGCTCAGCTCGGCTCGGCCCTACTGACAAGCTTTCTCTAGCCATGAGAGGCACTTATGATCTCCTCTCTATGGAGCCTCACTGTACCCCACACAGAGCTCCATCCTTGCCCTCCCCACAATGTACTTACATAGTTAGTTGTTTAAACATTTGTGTCTCTGGTGGTTTTCTGATTTCAGCAAGAGCTTATGGTAGACTCTCAATATGCGTTGGATGAATCCATGGAAGGATAGATAGATGAATGGGCTGCTTTTAATTGGGCAAGTCTGAGAACTTCACCGGCATCTGCCTTAGGCCCTGGCATCCCTAGTTGCTTTGCGAGGGGTACAGAGTTAAGCGTGGTAGTATTTATGTTACTCTATTCCATTCTATATTGCTTTAGACTTGGATAATGGTCAGAGATCCTGGAGGTGTAAACATGTTTCTGCATATCTGGGAAATTATCTAAACGGAGCTCCCATTTGGTGAGTAGTGCTTAGAGCGCTAGTCAGTGCTCAGAGAGCACTATTCTAAGCACAGGCTAGTCAGTGCTTATGGTGCAGTTTTCAGTATGGCAGCCTCTGGCCACACGTGGTCTCTGAAATGTAAATGTAAAGTGATTAACACTAAATGAGATGTAAAAATTCACTTCTGTGGTCACACATTTTCAAATGCTCAAAGGTCACATGTGTTAGTGGCTACTGTGCTAGAAAGGGCAGGTATAAGACAGATCACAGAAAGTTCTGTAGGAGAGGGTTGACAGAATATTCCTCTTTATCCTTCAAAATCCAAATTAGAGACCTTTCATCATCCCTCCAAGCAAAGTTCTGTTTGGTTCACAGTTCCAAGCATGTCATTGGCACTGGGAATTCAGAGATGAAGAAAACATGGGTGCTTGCAAGATCTTAAAGCAGGGCTTCTCAACTGGGGCACTTTTGCTGCCCAGGGGACATCTGGCAATGTCTAGAGATATTTCTGGTTGTCATAACTGGTGGTGTGTGTGTGTGTGTCTGTGTGTGTGTGAGAGAGAGAGAGAGAGAGAGAGATACTGACAAGTAGTGCATAGAAGCCAGGGATGCTGTTAAACGTTCTGCAAGGCACAAGACAGACCCGTTTCCCATCAAAAATATATCTGGTACAAAAGGTCAATAGTGCTGACGTTGAGAAACCCTGGCTTAAAGCCTTGCTGTGGAGAGGGACCTTGGGTAGACAATGCTAAGTAATGTGAAAAGAGAAGAGAGAGGGGAGGTTTATGGAAATGGAGTCAGGTGATTCCAGAGCTGAGTCTGGAAGGAGCTAGATGGTTAGTCGGTCCTTCTTCTATGATCCAATAACACTGCGTGTTCCTCTGAACAGCACTGTTTTACTACACTGTATTTTAACCATTGGTTTACATATACTTCTGTCTGTCGCACTGTGCATTCTTCAAGAGCAGGCCCTATGTCTGATCCACTGACATGCACTCATGGTCTTGTTGAATGACTGGGCTACAGAGGAGAAACACAAGAAAATTTGCACAGGTGAACAAATGGTAGGTGGGTACAGTCTCCCACACCTCTCCGGAGACAGAAGTGCTCATGCAAATCATTGTGTTGCCTGTAAAAGCATTTTCTAAAGCAAGGTGTAGCACTTTTTGAGTAAAAATTGTCATCAGAGCTTAGGTTTTCATAAAGAACCCTGTCCTCAGGCAGTTGTTCCTGAGAGATGTGCTAGGAGATTTAGTTCACATAGTTTAGTGGCTTAAAATGCTGCACAATATCCGCCTCCCTGACAGTGTCAATTCATCATGCAGTAACTGTCAAGTCAGAACAGCCAACGCTGAAAACAGCAATTCTGTCTCATGATGCAATCCATCTGGAGCCAGGGGACAAGGGGACAGTAACTCCGAGGAGAAGACAAGCCTTGACTTAATGTAGCCCCTTTGAATTTTATACGTGTTTCTGTTAATCTCCAGTACTGCAGGGGTCAGGAGGGGAGATTCCTAAGTGAGCAAATACAGCCTTGCCTTTGATCTTTTCCTTTTCTTTGAGGATGATTAGCCTGATTCAGATATTGATAAATCCTCATCCCGAGCTAGTGAGAGTTAGGTTACAAATCACATTTTATGCAAAAGCCTAACGTCTTGAATAGACATACAGGCTTACAAACCATAAAGGAAAAGAGAAACAATTCAATAAAATGTAGGCGAAGGATACAGACAGGCAATTCACAGAAGGGGAAACCCAATGGCCAATAAATATCTGGAAAAGATACTTGCCTTCATTAGTGATCCAAAAATACCAACTAAAACAATAGTATGATAGAATTTCACACACATTCTGTTGGCAAAAAATTAAAATCCCAATCACTGAGAGTTGGTGAGGCTAAGAAATAGTAATGTTGTTGGTAAATGTATAAATTAGTACGGCCACTCTGGAGAGTAATTTGGCAATTTCTAGTAAAGTTGAGAATGTTTAAACCCTATGAGCCAGGGAACAAAATTGCTCATTGCAGCACTGATTGAATAGGGAATATTGAAAACAATGTAAATATCCATCAGCAGGAGAACAGATACAGTGCAACACTAATCAGCAATTAAGATGAATGAAACATATTGATGTGTACTAACATGCAAACATCTTCAAAACACTCCATTGAATGAAAAAAGTGAACTATATGGGGGTGCATGGGTGGTTCAGTTGCTTAAGTGTCTGAGTTTGGCTCAGGTCATGATCTCATGGTTCATGGGTTCAAGCCCAGCATCAGACTCTCTGCTGTCACCATGGAGCCTCCTTCAGATCCTCTGTCTCCCTCTCTCTCTGCCCCTCCCCACCTCATGCTCTCTTTCTCAAAAATAAATACATATTAAAAAAGATCTGATTATATGTATAACACGAACACATTTATACAAATCTTAAGATGCCAAAAGAATGCTATCCAGTGTTTATCTTTATATAAGTAATCGAAGTAAAACAAAAACAGAGCATGGACACAAAGGGCATACACAAAATTTGTAAAATTGTTTATCTCCGATGAGAGGGGATATAGAGGGGAATAGAATGGTGAGGTGAACCAAGGAGACTTTCAACTCTCTCTGTAAAATTCTATTTATTTATTTATTTATTTTTAAATGAGAAGCAAAAATAAGATGGCACCACTTCTTAACTTCAGATGAGGGGTTATTCGGGCGTTCTCTGTGGCCCTCAAGAAGCACACTTACTCTTCCCCTCTACCTGCTGTGGCCCCCTGAGTCTGCCCTCTCTGCTCACCTGCCCAGCTCTGCAGCTCCCTCTGAGTTCAACCAGTTGGGAACAGAGCAGAGATGGAAGGGAGAGAAGAGACGGACTTTGGTATTTATTCACTCAGCCCTCTCCTGCTCTGTGGAATTGGAGGCTCTTTTCAGGAAGTCCTATCTTGTCAAATTCTTGACAGTTCCCAACCTTGCCCCTTAGAGATGTTAAGGCTCCTGAACCTCGGGGTACGGCACTCTCTCTGGTGGTTTTCCTGCACCTCGCTCATTCCTTTGCCATATTATTTCCCATCAGGACCCTTCCTGATGCAGGCTGTGACGTGTTTGCTGCTTCTCTGCAATTTTTGCATTTCTAAAACACACAAAAAAGAAAAGAAATATTAGAGATGTGAGAAACTGAGACAGAAGAAGCCCAAGAGTATGAAAAGCTGCCCAAGAACCCGGGATGCCTTGAAAAACTAGGCACTGGTCCTTGTGTTTTGGGTGAATCATGTCCCCCTCCCTCTCCCCCCACCATCCACCAGATGTGACACACAGGAACCCTGTCTTCCTTCAGAGACACAGCCTGGGACATTTGTCCCTACTGTGTCGTCCACTTGTCAGGTAACAGAGATATTGTGATAAGCCAGCAATTTACTCTTCGTGTTTGGTTTTGTTCTACAAACATGACTGAGCATCTCTGTCCTGTCAACCATTGGGCCGGAAGCTGGAGGTGCAGAGTTACCAGAGCTCCCTGCGCTCTGGGGGTTTATTGCCTGCTGGCAGAACATTGCCCGGAAGGATGGCCATTTCAATATGAAGCAGAAACTTCTATTCTATTCTATTCTATTCTATTCTATTCTATTCTATTCTATTCTATTCTATTCTATTCTATTCTATTTTTATTGTGGTAAAAATACTTAACATGAGCTCTACCCTCAACACATTGTTAAGTGTCCAGTGCATTATTTTTCACGATGGGTACAATGTTGTGCAGCAGCTCCCTAGAGCTTATTCACCTTGATTAATTGAGATTCTATGCCCATTGATTAGTAACTTCTCCTTTCCTCTTCCTCCCAGGCCCAGCAACCACCATTCCATTCTCTGATTCTATAAATGGGACTATTTTAGGTCCCTCATGTAAATGAAATCATGCTATGTCTGTCTTTCTGTGACTTATTTCAATTAGCATAATGTCTTCAAGGTTCATCCATATTGTCTCATGTGGCAGAATTTTCTCTTTTTTTAAATGTTTATTTACCTTTGAAAGAGAGAGAAAGACCGAGCATGAACAGGGGAGGAGCAGCAAGAGAGGGAGACACAGAATCCAAAGCAGGCTCCAGGCTCTGACCTGTCAGCACAGAGCCCAACGCAGGGTTCAAACTCACGCACAACTAGATTATGACCTGAGCCAAAGTCAGACACTCAACCGACAGAGCCTCCCAGGCGCCCCCAGAATTTCCTTTTTAAAAAAAGACTGAATACTATTCCATTGCATGCACATATCACATTTTGCAAACCTATTCATCTGGTGATGGACATTTAGATTGTTTCCACACCTTCGATATAAGTGAATAGGGATGCAATGAACATGGGAGAACTAATTATCTCTTTAAGACCCTGATTTCAATTCTTTTGGATAAATGCCCACAAGTGGGATTGATGAATCATCTGGTAGTTCTGTTTTTAATTTTATGAGAATCTTCCATAGCGTTTTTCATGGCAGTGAACTATTTTGTAAAGGTTCCAGTTTTTCCACATACCAATGCTTGTTATATTTTTTCTTTTTTGTTTTTTTTTAATTTTAATTTTTTAATTTTACTTATTTTAATTCCAGTACAGTTAACATGCAGGGTTATATTAGTTTCAGGTGTATTATATAATGATTCGACAGTTCTATTTATTACTCAGTGCTCATCACCATAAATGTCCTCTTAATCCCCTTCACCTGTTTCACCCATTCTTCCACCACAGCCCCCCCTCGCCCCCTGGTAACCATCAGTTTCTCTCTACAGTTAAGTATCTGTTTCTTGGTTTGTATCTTGTTTTCCCTTTGTTCATGTTTTGTTTCTTAAATTCCACACAAATGAAATCATACGGTATTTGTGTTTCTCTAACTGGCTTATTCGCTTAGCATTATACTCTCTGGATCCATCCATTTTGTTGCAGATGGCAGGATTTCATTCTTTTTTATGGCTAAATATATGTTATATATAATAAAAAGGTATGAGATATCTATATCTATATCTACCTCACATCTTTTTTATCCATTCATGCCATGGACATTTGGGTGCATCCAAACTTTGGCTATTGTAAACAATACTGAAGTCAACATAAGGGTGCATGTGTT
Source organism: Hyaena hyaena (assembly GCF_003009895.1). Classification (NCBI taxonomy): domain Eukaryota; kingdom Metazoa; phylum Chordata; class Mammalia; order Carnivora; family Hyaenidae; genus Hyaena; species Hyaena hyaena. Next base: position 860,721 of record NW_024081138.1, on the reverse strand, counting down.
CCTTCAAATTAGTGTTTTCATACTCTTTGAGTAAATACCCAGTAGTGTGATTATGGACAGTATAGTAGTTCTATTTATAATTATTGAGGAACCTCCATACTGTCTTCCACAGTAGCTGCACCACTTGGCATTCCCACCAACACTGTACAAGTGTTCCTTTTTCTCCACATCCTTGCCAACTCCTGATGTTTCCTATGTTTTTTATTTTGGCCATTCTGACAGGTGTGAGGTGGTGTCTCGTGTGGTTTTGATTTGCATTTCCTTGATGATGAGTGATGTTGGGCATCTGCTGATACATCTGTTGGCCATATATCTGTCTTCTTTGCAGAAATGTCTGTTCATGTCTTCTGCCTATTTTTTAATTTGATTATTTGGTTTATTTGGTGTTGAGTTGTGTAAGTTCTTTATATATTTTGGATACTAAACCTTTATCAGATATGTCATCTGTAAATATTTCCTCCCATATAGTTGGTTGCCTTTTAGTTTTGTTGTTGTTGTTTCCTTTGCTGTGCAGAAGCTTTCTGTTTTGATGTAGGCCCAATAGTTTATTTTTGCTTTTGTTTCCCTTGCCTCAGGAAAGATATCTAGAAAATGTTGCTATGGCCTATGTCAGAGAAATTACTGCCTGTGCTCTCTTCTAGGATTTTTGTGGTCTCAGTCTCACAGTTAGGCCCTTAATCCATTTTGAGTTAATTTTTGTGTATGGTATAAGAAAGTGATCCAGTTTCATTCTTTTGCATGCGGCTGTCCAGTTTTGCCAATACCATTTGTTGAAGACAATTTTACCCATTGCTTATTCTTGCCTCCTTTGTCAAAGATTAATTGATCATATAATCATGGGTTGTTTCTGGGCTTTCTGTTTTGTTCCATTGACCTGTATGTCTATTTTTGTGTCAGTACCATACTCTTTTAATTACTACAGCTTTTTAATATAATTTGAAATATGGAATTGTGATACCTCCAGCTTTGTTCTTCTTTTTCAAGATTGTTTTGGCTATTTGGGGTCTTTTGTGGTTCCATACAAATTTTAGGATTGTTTGTTCTAGTTCTGTGAAAAGTTCTGCTGGCATTTTGATAGGGATTGCATTCAATCTGTAGATTGCTTTGGGTAGTATGGACATTTTACCAATATTGGTTCTTCTAATCCATGAGCATGGAATATCTTTCCATTTGTTTGCGCCATCTTCATTTTCTTTCATCAGTATTTTATGGTTTTCAGAGTACAGGTCTTTCGCTTCCTGGGTTTAAGTTTATTCCTAGGTATTTTATTTTTATTTCTTATTTTTTTGGTGTAATTGTAAATGGGATTGTTTTCTGGAAGGTAGTGGCCTCATGAAGAAGAGTCCCGTAATGCCCTGTAGTGCAGTGTCCTCTGGTCACCAGAAACTGGGCTTCAGGGGTGTCTCCTATGTGTGTTGTATGCACTCTGCTCTTGTGACTGAGTCACCTTTTCCTTCAGTCCAATCATCTGTAGTGGCTCTCTTTGCCTGTCGTGGGCAGTGTTTCATCTTGTGATGTTTGTGGGCCAGTCTGGGGCCTTCAGGGGCTTGAGTTGAGTCAGCCCAGACCATTTGTGAGATGCAGTAGCACCAAACTACAGGGTGCCTTCCCTGTGTTGTCACCTGAGAAGCTTTTATTGGTGGGCGGGACCTACAGTGAGACCAGCTGTCTGCCTCAGCCCACTGCTGGGGCTGCAGTCGGACTGATCTGTATGGTTATCTTCCCTCCCTCAGGGACAGGAGTGTCTTTGGAGTGGTGCTGGCCCCTGCTGGGGCTGCTGGTACCCTGCCAGGCTGTGGTACACTTTGGAAAGTCTCCAACCAAGAGCATATTGCAGGGGTCAGATCTGCAGTGTGTGCAGGGGGCAGGAGGCACAGTATTTGCAGTGTTTATGCACTGGTCCTCGGTGAGGAGGGACATGCAGTGCCAGGACTGAGGCAGGCCAGACTGGAGGACAGGGATCTGCCAGAGCTTGAGGGGCCAGATGCTCAGTGTTAGCAAGTTAGGTAGTGAGTGTGTGTGCTGCACTGGTTCCTGAGGGTGGCTTGTGTTTATGCTGCCGGGCGGGGCAGGAAAATGGCGCCTGCCACCTCCTTTGTTCCTGGAGGAGTCCCCCAACAATCTCTGCCCCTACAGGATATATTCTAAGAGAGGTAAATAACTTTCCCTCTCATATGTTCTAGGTGTTTTTCAAACCGCTATTTCTATTTTGTATTTCTGCAGGCTGTTTATTGTGCTGTCTCTTTAAGGGCAGGGACTCAGGTTCCTCTTGCCCTCCCAGCTCTCCCAGAACAGAGTTCACTGATTTTTAAAATTCAGGTTTTAAGTCCCACTGGTTGCAAGAACTCACAAAATTTAGCCCCTCTAGTTTTCAAAGCCAAATGTTATGGGGATTCATCTTCCCTGTACAGGGATAGGCTGTTTCTGACCCCATTCTGTGCCTTTGGGTCCCTCCCTCCTGTGAACAGCCCCGCAGTCCGTTCAGCTCCCAACTACATCTCCACCCTTCCTGTCCTCTCCAGTGTGGCCCCTTCTCTACATCTAGTTGTGGATTCTGTTCTGCCAGGCCTTGGGGTCATTTTCTGGGTTATTTACACTGATGAGAGTGTTATCTGGCTGTCTCTGTGGGACCAGGCCTCCATCCCAGCAGCCTTATCTTTGTTTACTCGATAACGACCATTTTGATGGGAGTGGGGTGACATTTCATTGTGAGTTCAATTTGCAGTTTAGTTTAGTTTGATGTTGAATTTGATAGGACAGAATTCTGTCCCAGTCTTGGGGACCCTAGAGTAGAACTCCGTCAAGATTTCCATGCAGAAATGAAGACTAGGCTGATTAACCAGGAGAGTATGTATAATTGCCATTAGTTTAATAAGTAGTTCTTGCACACAATGTTGTGTGATCCTAATACAGGTTCTCTGAGGGGTACTAATGAAGTTGCCACCTTCCAGAGCAGCACTGTCCCATAGAACTTTCAGTGCTGATCGGAAAATCTTATTTGGCACCATTAGCCACACGTGCTTACTGAGCACTCGAAACGTAGCTATTGTGATGAAAGAAGTCAATTTTAAATTTTATTTGATTTGAATTAATTTAATTTAAATTTGAAAAGCTGTATGTGGCTAGCAGCAACCATATTGGACAGTGCGACTTCTAAGGGATTTTTTCATGTTTATTTATTTTGAGAGAGGGGGAGAGAGAGACAGAGAGAGAGGAAGTGGGGGATGAGCAGAGAGAGAAGAGAACAGAGAATCCCAGGCAGGCTTTGTGCTATCAGTGCAGAGACTGATGCCCGGCTTGATCTCATGCACTGTGAGATCATGACCTGAGCCAAATCAAGAGTGGGGAGCTAAACCAACTGAACCATCCAGGTGCCCCCCGAAGTGTACTTCTAGCTGGTTACAATCTACTAGGACAGATAGCAGGTGATAATTACACTTATTATATGACAGGGAAATTAGAAGCAATTTTTTATTCAAAAAATAATTTTTGAGAACCTAATATGTACTGACATCACAATATAGAGATGACTAGGCCTTGACTCTGTCACTAAAACATGCCTAAAATAGTGGGTCTCTACCACCATCAGATCAAATCCTCTCTTGAGAATTTTATTTTTGTGGCACGTAGAACACATCACTGCAATAAGCCTCCCTGAATCCAACGTCTTTTAAGGACATGGAGCTGGGAGTATTTGCCTGGTTTGGCCTACTCTGAGTATCAGAATTTTGAACTATGATCATCGGTAGAAACCGTCTGGTCCAGGTTTACACATTTACATAAATCTGAGAACACTGGAAATGGTTCTTTAACTTTGGACTATAGTAAGACCACAGAAGAATTTGATGGTAATGCACCTACATCCTATGGTGAAAATACACACCCAGTTTACACATCACTATCTACATTTAAATAAGGCAACTGTAAGACACACAAGGGATTCTGATACCAATTTCACATAAATACAGTCTGGGAAAAAGTCTTAAGCAGTGTGGCTGAGTTTTAACTACTGGCCCTGTCTGGGTTATCTTCTGTGTGTTTCACTGTGTTCTTATCAGAACACAAACAGTACAGTGTGCTGGAACATTCCATCCCTCCTTCAGGGCTTTTGGTTACCCAGACTTCTTTTGCTTTATGCACTTATTCAAAACATGCTCTTCCTCAGCCATTTCTAGGGAAGGTTTTGTTAGATGCTGCTGTACGTCTGTCTCTAAATTGGGCCCTCTGCTGCCATACCTGTGTTCTCTGCGGCAGCTGAATTCTTTCTGGGAAAGACCCTACTTCGAAGTGCTGTGGTAATGGTAGCATAGTTTTAAACTCATTTTCACAGGAAAAGGCACTTCTGGCTAAAAAGAGGTCCCTGATTATACAGCACATGGCACCCTTGTGGGACACCACTAAACGTATCTCATTCTGTTCCCTCCACTGCTAACTGAAGGGCTTTGCTGCTAAATCACATACAAGATGGTGTGGAGTATGCACATTCTGGCCACTGATGACCATGCCTTACTTACACTGTGCAGCGGACATCTCTTGGGACTTCAGCCTCTGTCTGAGATAACTAAATTCCTCTTTCCCCTACTACATGATCATCATGGGTGGTAGCTATATGTTTGTAGCATGTGTCTTTCCCATTCTGCCAGAGATGACTGCACTAGATATGAGCGCCTAGTCCAAGATTCCTTCTCTGAGAGTTTAGAACTATGAGAGAGAGACTGATTCTGCCTGGACAGCATGTGGCTGGAAATGTCAAGCATTAGTTACAGATCGGGTAAGGTTGATCTATAGCTAGAATGATGAAGCAAATGCCTTGGTCCCCAAGACATCCTTATTTTCTTAAAACAAATTTTTCTGAGTTTGTTTAGGTGAGTTGGAGCAAGTTGATTTCTACTTACACACACACACACACACACACACACACAGAGTAGTGGCTTATCAAATGCAAAGTGTGACAGGTAGAATTTTAAGATGACCTTTGTCACTCCTATCCCTGGTATCCATGCTTTTGTATAATCTTTCCCCTTAGGTTGTGGGAGGGAACTGTAACTTTCTTCTGATCTATAAACTATAGTAAGATGAAGGGAATTTTCAATCATTAATCACTTGATTTTAAGTTAACCAAACAAGAGATTATCTTGGGCTGATCCAACCTAATCAGGTAAGCCTTTGAAAGAGGGTCCAGAGGTCAGAGATTCAGCCTTTCCTTCTGGCTGGAAACAAGACACATGAGTTCTACACTTGCAAAGAACTGAATTTTGCTAACAACTGCATTAGCTTGAACAACGACCTGGAGTCCGACTTGATCCCAGATGGCGGACACATTGATCATCTTCCTGAGACCCTGAACAGAGGACTTCTGATGTATGGAAACTTTTAAGGTTTAGCCCATTAGTTTTGGTAATTTGTTACACAGCAATAGAGAACCATATAGAAGGTGTATAAATAGCTATGTTGTTTGTTATTCAAGCCCCCACCCTAACTCCTTTAAACAATAACCAGCATTCTCTTTCAGATCTGATCTGTAATAACTCCAGTCTGATTATCTAGATGGACCCTATGAGGTCAGTTAGCTACATTTCTATTTCTCACTTTTTATCCTTAGCCTTTTATCTCCACAAAATCTTTTAAAAATCATCGTTCAGCTTTGATTTCCATGGAATTGGTGACTTGTTATAAAGAATAGCTCAGCCACTGCCACAGTGAGGACCTAGGTGGGAGAGGGAGACTTAGGCATGCCTGGCCCCAAGGAGAAGGCACGTGTGAAACTGCACCGGCCCTGACATGAAATGTAAGCACAAGGCTCACTAATGGAACTTGCCTCATCTCTTCATGGACATAAGCTTCTCAGGAGGAAATCAGGCAGAGATTTCGCTTTGGCAGGAAGCACCCAGCTCACTCTCCTGTTGACCAGAGTCCACAAGTTAAGGCATCAGCAGATCCCTGGCCATTCAGAACTTTTCTGGAAAAGTTGAAAGCTAAGATGCTTGAGATTTGGGTGTTGGGCTATTGAATCGCCTAGTAAACAACCCAATTATAAAAGAGTAATAAGAGATGGCATCCACATAACATTTTACAGGTTCTAAGTTGCTGTAAGCACTATCATTAGGTTCTCTCAATAGCCCTGGAAACAAAGCAATTATCATCATCCCTGTTTTACAGATGTGAAAATTAATACAGGGAAACCTCACTAAAATGGATTGGAGGGGTTTGGAAGGGGGAGCTCCCATGCCCTACTTCTTGAGGTCAATTGCAAATCCAATAGGAAGAGACAGACTTTGCATGTGAATACTACTTTACTATCCCATCGGAAGGAAGAAAGCCCCTCGCAACAGCCCAGGCATTGAGATGCCACTGTACTTCCAACTCCCAGTTCACTCCAGTGGACTTTTTGTTTATAACAGCCTTCTAAACCCCCTCCTTTCCTCTATAGGAGTGCGACTTTCCTTTTTTCTTGGGACTTGCCTATGGTTTTGCTGTTACTTTGCTTGTCCCAGATTGACTCCTCTATTATACCTGAATAAACCCATCTTTTACTGGTAAAATAACAGGCAGTTTTATTTTTTTTTGTTTTTAAAAATTTATTTATTTTTGAGAGAGAGTGAGACAGACCATGAGCAGAGGAGGGGCAGAGAGAGATGGAAACAAAGCATCTGAAGCAGGCTCCAGGGCTCGAACTTATGAACCATGAGATCATGACCTGAGCTGATGTCAGACACTTAACCAACTGAAACACCCAGGTGCCCTATAACTGGCTGTTTTATTTTTAAGGTTAACACTGATGAGGAAACTGAGGGTCAGAGATCAAATGCCCTGCCCAACATCACACAGCTCAGCGAGTGGCGGAACCAGACCTGGAAGCCAGTCCTTCCTCTCAGTGAGTCCCTTGCTCATTCTTGGCTTTCATAAAGACATGCCCAGGATCTTCCAGGTGCCAGGCACTGCATTGTGCCTGGCAATGTGGTGGTGAACAGGGCAGGTGGGACTCTGAGCCATCAACTAAACAACCACAGGAAAAATTGGTGAAAATGTGATTGTAACAGAGATGTGTAAGGTTCTATGAGAGTTTATTAGAGGGTTCTCTAACCTAGCTTGGGGAGTTGATAAATTTTCTTCTGAGGGAGAACTATGTAAGCTAACATCTAAAAGCCAGAAGTTTTGTTAATCAGGAGAAGATTGGCAGCATTTAGAAAGATATGTTCATATGGCTGTAGGGTAAACTAGGGGAGGAGTGGGGCAAGATGGAGCTGGGCTGTCTGGCAGGGGCCAGACCACGAAGTGCCTTAGAGTTCTGGTTAAAGATTTTTATGGTGATGCAAAGAGCACTAGGTAGCCTTGACAGCGTTTTTTTTTTTCTTTTAGTTTATTTATTTTGAGAGAGAGAAGGAGTGGGGGGAGGGGCAGAGAGAGATGGAGACAGAATCCCAAGGAGGTTCCACACTGTTAGCACAGAGCCTGACATGGGACTCAAACTCCTGGACCATGAGATCATGACCTGAGCTAAGATCAAGAGTCAGATGCATGGGGTGCCTGGGTGGCTCAGTAGGTTAGCTTCCAACTTTGACCCAGGTCATGATCCAGCACTTTGTGGATTCGAGCCCTGCATCAGGCTCTGTGCTGACAGCTTAGAGCCTGGAGTCTGCTTCAGATTCTGTGTCTCCTTCTCTCTCTCTGCCCCTCCCCTGCCTGCACTCTGTCTCTCTATCTCCCCAAAACAAATAAACACTAAAATTTTTTTTTTAATGAGTCAGATTCTTAATCCGTTGAGCCACCCATAAACCTTGACAGTATTTAACTTTGGGAATCACACATTCAGATTTGTATTTTAAAAACATCACTCTGCCTTCCATGTAGGAAACCACTGGAGGTTGAGGAAGGCAAGAGTGGAAACAGGGAGACAAAGAGGAGGCTACTGCCATAGTACAAGCAAAGGACCTGGGGAGTGTAACGGCAGTGGGGAGGTAGGGAAGTGGATGGGTTTCATGGTTGGATATGGTGGTGATGAGGCAGAAATAGGGATCAAAGACATCCCTCTTTCCATGGTGTTCATTATCTCCCCAGCTTAGGCTTCTTGTGTTTGCTTTCCTTCTTACAGAACAAAGACAAAACCAGGCTCTTTCACACAGCAGCTGGAACACAAAGGAAGGCCAGCCAGGCCTCAACTAAGTCAAAAGCTCTTAGAAATAACTCAGCTTAGAATAGCTCCTCAAATATCACAGCTAGGGACTCCCTCAGTATCAGGAAAGCAGGCAAAACGTTTCCACTTGATACTTACCTGTTTGATCAGACTCTTTTAAGAAGGCATTGAACTTCTCCCCAGGTGGGAAAAATAAATAACTTGTTAGATAATACGAATGAGTGAATGTCATGTTATGTAAAATCTTCAAAATACTATTTTGAGGTTAAGCCCATTGGTTTACCATAGCCCTGGAGCCCAAGACAGCTGCTCTGGACAATGATTGGAGACTTATTCAGAATTTTAAAAAATTGTTCTTAAATTTTGTCCTCAAAATCCTGGGGGCGGGAGTGTTTATAAGTAAAAAGAGGACACTATAGAGAGTGACAGACTGGAAAGAAAAGAATTCTGTGGCAGTCAATTCATGTCTGGTGTCTTGCCATGTCTTGAATGGAGTGTAGTAGAAAACTCACAGGCATTGGAACCTGACACGGGCTCAGAACCTGCTTCTTTCATTTCCTAGCTGCATGTTGTTGAATATCTGAGTTACCCCTTCTGTATCATAAATGACAAAAAACCCTACTTCACGGGTCATTATGAAAAGTAATGCAATGCATTCAGAACCAACACAGTAGCTGGCACAGAGTAAACATTCAGTAGATGTTAGTGACCATGTTGTCAGTGTGCCTATACTCAAAACCCACTTTTTGGCATGTTTGGACTCTTGGGTGCTAAATGAGAAATTCTTCACTCTCGGTGGCAATGATGGAAAAGATCATTTCAATTTGAAATTGTGGGCTCCTAAAAGAAGTAGCTTGATTTAAAAAAAAAAATCAACAAATATTTCCTGAGTCCTATGTGCTAATCATTTTGCAAGGTGATGTGAGAGACCTAAAGGGGTGTAAGACACAAATGTACAGACTAGTGGTAAGACACACTAACGACCTAGAAAGGAAGGCAGTCAGGCTTAGGTCAGCTGAGCTGCAAGTGAGGATGGATAGGCTGCACACTTTCATAAATGAGACTTGCTACCTGGAAAGGTAGCAGGCCTGGGACAATGCCATCGCCAGGGTCTAAACGATAAGACCGACTCTCCTCATGTTCGAATGCAATCCCTAACCGCTAGTTCGGAAAGAGTAAGTAAGAAATTTTTTTCCCAGGCAATTAAGAGTTGGTCTGGAATGAGTCTGAATAAAACATAGTGGCTTCACAATGTGTGAGATTATTGCCCTGGCATTTACCTGCAAAGCCATAATCATTTGTCCTATATCCAAATGGATAAGCCAATGAGTTTTCAACAATAAAAATCTGCTTTAGAAATTGCTGCCAGAGAAACTCAGCCGGAACAGTCCCCACTGTGAAAAATTTGAGGGCTCCAACCAATTTTCAATTCAATTCAAAGTCACTAGTATTTTCCAAACATCTACTTTGTGCCAATCCTTTGGGCCACAATGCTCTGTTGACCATCTCAGGGGCTAGTGGAGGAGACAGGTATGTGAACAAATACATTATGAAACAACATCCTGAATACAGGGGTGGAAGTATGCTCCGGGTTCAGAAGTCCTCATATGGAGGGACAATGTCTGAGGAGGGGGAAGGGAATGTCTGAGCTGGGTTTGAAGGTTAAATAAATGGTAGGATTCAACAGAAGGGTACCGGAGTATGGAGGTGTGAAATGGCTTTCAGGGTATTATAAGCTGGGAACTATAAATGGTGGTTACCTCAGGGCGGGCCCAGCTGACATGTGAAGAAACCCGTGGCCAACATTTCATGGTTTCTGGCTTACAGAACATTGAGCCAACTCCGTTGCAGATACCTCCTCGCCATTGTTCAGTGCACCTACTTTTAGCCTAAAGTTTTGATCCTTGTTCAAAAAACAGACATATTGTAGGTTGTTGCTATTCATTTATACTTGAATGAGGATGAGTTCTGTGTGCTTTATCAAGAGACGGCTTAAGATATTTAAAGAACAAGACTGTTTGAGTGCCCAGATAGAAATCTGGCTGTGTTCAGCAGCTCCCTCACCCTCAACCCCATTAGCTTCAAAGCCTTTGTCCGTAGGTCAGCTACTGATGATTTATGTATTTGAAGACCTACAAATATGCTGGTTTTTAGTGATGCTAACTTCTCTATGTTTGTTGTCAATTACATTTTATATTTCTAGGATACATCAGTAAGACCCTCTGGCAAATATCAAGATGGGTCGCCTCCTCTTAATATTAGTCACAAGTTGGCCTTTAGCAACAATCTGTGTCTTCCATTCAGATACAGCCTTCTGAGAAAGATGAAGAAAAAGACTTCTTTCTTCTTTTTCTTCCTTTAATTAAACTTACCTGGAAATGCACAAACCGTGCTCTAATTCCTCCTGTGGCTCAGGCCCAGATCCTCAGAGGAGATTGTGTGTCTGTCTCTATTAATTGCTTATGTTACTGTGTGATTCCCCAAGCCATTCCCCTAGCCATGAAACACACATTTTGTGGACTTGCCAAGAACAAGTGAGATATTGTTCTTGGCAAAATACTTTGCTCCATTATTTTCCTGCCCAGAGGCAAAGAGGATAGAAAAGCCTTTGGAAGTCAACCTGGAATTCTATTGCTCCACATAATGGTGGAAGGTTCTGGGAGTATGAAAAGCATGCAATCAAAATGGAGCTTCCATAAGATGTTCAGTGGAAACCAAATACTGAAGTTCTCGGAGAAAGCAATCTTGGGAAGCCAAAATCTCAGCAAGCATGACTATGTCTACGAAGTGGCTGATGGCACTGTTGCCAGCTTCAGACAGGTGCACAGAGAAGGGACTGTAAGCTGGCCTCAGGTGACTTGAAATATGGCTATGCATTTGTCTAATTATGCAGAGAGTCAGAACATACCTGAGATTTGGCAGAAGAGAAAAGAGGCAAGACTAAGGGGAACTGACCTTTAATAGAAGGCCCAGAGGTTCTAGAGCTATTTATTAGGCCATGGACATTTATTAGGCATCTCTGATTTCAGCAGTGGCTTGCTGAGGAAAGGGCAGCAGGAACAGCTTTGTCTCTCTCTGGGACTAAAGAAGGTACCAGAATGCACATAGAGAGGGGCAGGGCCTCTGACAGACACACACTTGACCCCAAAGCTGCTGCTTTTTGCATTCCATAAAACCTCATACTGGGAAGAATTATTTCAAGATGATTGTACTCTTTGAACCCTAAGAAGAGTCCTTTTGAGGGCCTTGATCCTCACCCAGGGGTCCCTAGTGACAGGTATAGCATGCCTAGAAGATGGGGGGTTGGAGAGGAGAAGGCATCCATCAGGTCACCAACATGCCATCATGTTACTCCAGATGGCATCACTGACTTTGGAGAAACTGCCACCATTATTTGGAATTTGGGGGGAAATCACTGAATACTGACAAATAAGATCAAGGAAATCTCGCAGGATAATTCCAGTGATCTCAGAGTATGTGGCAAGAGCAAGAACATATAGGAGTACAACATAGTTGAAAGAGAATAAAGTGAAGACATTTAAAACTAGGAGATTTTTTCAAATATATGATAGAAGAATGTTAGTATGACATCCATGGAGATTGAAGGGGAATGGGATATGTCACCCACAGAGAACTGGAATTGATGTCCACAGCCTTTGGTCCCACTGTCCTCCCCTCTCTAGACCATCTTATGGTCTGCCGTCCAAGATACCAACTTTCCTTCATAAAGTTCTTTAGTGCTTCTAGTCACTTCCGTTCAGGAAAGCTCACTCCTTAGCATAACCCTCAGGCCCTCACTGATGGTGTCGCTGCCTTATTTTCTTACTTTAACTTCTTCCTCATTACCCACTACTCCATCCCCACCCTGACCCTTTTACCCTCTTCTTTGTTCTTATTGAACGATTTACCCATAAAAACCTTGCTCTTTAAAGACTGTTCACTAGCACAGGCTGTTCTCTTGGCCTGGAATATCACCTTCTTCTTCTTCTTCTTCTTCTTCTTCTTCTTCTTCTTCTTCCTCTTCCTCTTCCTCTTCCTCTCCCTCTCCCTCTCCCTCTCCCTCTCCCCCTCCCCCTCCTCCTCAATACTAAATGCAAGAGTTCTGGGAAAACCCACTCAAGGAGAATTAATTGCTGTACCCACTTCCTACTTGCTCTTTCTTATAACCACTGTACACAGTATAACTGATCCTTATTAATTGCAGATTTAAATTCCATGGGTTTTCAATGCTATCAAATAAGTGGAACATCCCTGACATATAAGAATTTGCTAATTTTTCTGAGGCTTCAGTTTGTATTGTGCATGATGGAGGGCATGTTTCTAGAAAGTAAATGATGAGCTAGTGAGGGAATTGAGTCAACCACCCAGCATTTGCCTCTCAAAGTGACTTGTCCTCCCTGCCTTTGGTCATGTAGTCAGTAATTTCATGGAGGGATGAGAAACTTTGCTTATCCCTACCAACAATGTCACCTATTCATTGTTATATGGACATCTTATTTAGCCCTTACAAAACTCCCATGAGTTCTTATTAAAATTCCCATCTTACAGGTAAGGACATTGAGACTTGAGTGAAGTAATTTCCCCACATTTACACAGCTGGCAAGTGAAGTCAGGAATCAATCTCAGGTTCAAAATCAACAGAATGGAATAGGAAACATACAACTAGCACCCCAGATTTCTGACATTGGTGAAAAGGGATAAAAATAAGACTCTAAGGAAATTTAAGAATGTGATTATTCTTGGCTTAAAAATAGCTTTGAACAAATTAAATAGTGGAAGAAATTATGTTAGAGAAGAATTTGCAAATTCCAGGATTCTTCATGGTATGACAAATTTTCTGGACACAAGTCTTTAGGCATACCCCTTAATGTTAAGGACCTACTCTACTTTGGCCTCTGCATTGCTAAATCCAAAAGTCAATCCACAGACTTCTAGATCATTTTGATTTTTTAAAAAAATGTTTTATTTTTGAGAGAGAGAGACAGACCACAAAAGGGGCAGAGAGAGACACACACACAGAGTCTGAAGCAGGCTCCAGGCTATCAGCATAGAGCCTGACATGGGGCTTAAACTCACAAACTGCGATCATGACCTGAGCAGAAGTTGGTGCTTAACTGACTGAGCCACCCAGGTGCTTCTAGAGCACTTTGGTAGAGCTGATCACATTTCCTCCTTTTTTGGCCTGGCGTCTGGGCCACATGCTCACCTGGGTCTCCTCCCCCCTCACTGGCAACTCCTCTGTTTCCTTTGCTGGTTCCTTCTCATTTCTCTAGTCTTCAAATGTCAGAGGGTATGGGCCTCTTGAGTCTATTCTTCTCTATATCTATGTCCTCCTGATAATTGTATCTGCTGTCTTGACTTTAAACTTCCCCTATATGCTGACAACTTTCTTTGAACTGCAGACATTTCCACATGGGTAGCTAGTAGACCTCTCAAACATGAAAGGTTTCCAATTGTTCATCTTCTTCTTCAAAGCTGACCTATTTGCAGTTTTCACATCTTGGTTGATGACAACACTTTCTAGTTATTTAGGACAGAAATCTTGGAGTCATCATTGATTCCTTTCTATCCCTTACGGCTTACATCCAGTCTACCAAGAAACTTGTGTTAGCTCTGACTTCAACACGGACCACGACCACTTCTCACAGCCCCCATTCCTTCCACCCTGGCCGAAGTCATCCTCACTTGTCTCTTGGATATATAAGATCTTTGGTTCTTTTTTGTCTACTCTTGCCACGCACCATCAACCTGCACTGTCTATTCTCAAAAGAGCAGCCTGAATGATCCTTTTAAAATATAAATCAGATCATGTTCTTTCTGTTTAAAAAAAAAAAAAAACTCTCTTAAAACCTCCTTTATTCAAAGACCTCCATATTTCTCAGAGCAGAGGCTGAAGTCCTGTTGTTGGCTTATAAAGCCATTGTCCCCCACAACCCATTGTCTACTAACATATTGTATATGACTTCCTTCCTTTGTAGGCTTATCATCTGTCTTTGTCTTCATCAGAAAGTGGGGATTTTGTTCTGTTTTATTTACTACATATCTCCCACCTAGGAGACATTGGGTGCTCAGAACACATTTCCTGAATACATCAATGGAATCTTGCTGAAGGCCAGTCCTTAGAGAGTGTATGTGATTCTGGGCCTCTGTCACCTGTGTGGTGAACCTCATGGAGGAAAGAAAGACATAAGCTAATATAGGAACTAAATTAACAGCAGTAAAATTGTTATGGGCACTTGTTTGTGATATTGTTTTCCCAAGTGGAAACCTCATTCTTTTTTAAAAAAATTAATTTATTTATCTTGAGAGACAGAGAGAGCAAGCAGAGGAGGGGCAGAGAGAAAGGGTGGGAGAGAGAATCCTAAGCAGGCTTCACACTGTCAGAGGCAGAGCCCATCTCGGGGCCCCAACTCAAGAACCTTGAGATCATGACTTGAGCCAAAATGAAGAGTCAGGTGCTCAACCAACTGAGCCACCCAGGCGCCCCTGGAAACCTCATTCTTAATGAAATCCTTTTTTCAAATGAGCCCCCTTTCTAAATTAGGGAGAGCAAACATAACAGCCCAGTGCCAATTTTACTGTTAAATGTCAATAGAGAATCACCAGTCTGCTGTTGTAAATAGTACAAAAAGTTGAGAATTGCCTGGGCCCGCAAGGGACTGGAGTTAGCTGGGAGTGAGGACTGATATTGCTTATCTGTCATCAAGAATGGGCAACATTCACCAAGCTCTTTTGTTTTCTTCAAAAAATCTGATTCTTCTTTTTAATACTTTGGAGTTGACCAGAGGCAGAGGTAAGTCTCATATAAGAGGTTTATCCTCCCACCAAGCTGCAAATCAACATTCCGGAAACTCAGTTATGTAAGATGGGGAGAGCTTACTCTCAAGACCCTGAGAAGGAGTGTTGGTAGTGGAAGGAGCCTCGGGTCTCCTGCTTCTAGGAGAGCCTCTTCTCCTTCTTGGTAAAATGGGTTAATAGCATCTCTGTCAACAGGGTTGTTGAGAGTATCTGAGAAAGTTAGTATATATTAAAGTGATTTGCAAAAATATAACATGATGTCTAAATGTTGGTCTCTGGCTGAGCAATGAGACATTTTCATGAATCAAAATGCTCCATAATCCTTTCATAACTTACCTCCCTCATAAGTTTGGATTTCAATACTAACCTGGGTTAAAATTTTGCTGTTGTTTTATTTTTATTCTTTTATTGCCACTTCAGTTGTGAACACTGAAACTGTGTCTATTCAGCTCATCATGTGGCTTGATCCATTTATTCAAAAAATCAGGTGTTTTAGGTCAGCAAGTGCTTAAGCCGATGGCTTTCTGAATCACCCAAGTGCTCCATCAAATTGCAGTTGCTCACGTTGGCCAGTTGTATAGGTTGAATTGTGTCCCCTCCCCCCAAAAGATATGTTGAAGCCCTAACCCATAGTCCCTTTGGAAACAAGGTCTTTGCAGATGTAATCTGGTTGGGATGAGGTTGTCAGATGGGCCCTAATCCAATGTGACCACTGTCCTCACAAGAGGAGAAGAGACACAGTCACAGACTCACACAGAGGAAATACCAGGTGACTACAAAGATTGGGGTTATGTGTTTATAATCCAAGGAATGCCAAGGCTCGCCAGCAACAGAAATGGAACAGAATGTTTCCTGGATCCTTCAGAGAGAGCCCGGTCCTGCTGACACTGAGATTTGGGACTCCTGATCTCCAGACCTGTGAGGGAATAAATTTCTATTGTTTCAAGGCTCCCAGTTTATGGTACTTGGCTATGGTGGTTGATTAGCAAACCGACAGCCAGTTATCTATCCCACAGGCGCATTTGAGATAGGCTTGGCCACTGTGATGAGGACCATGACTTATTTTCTCTCTACAGTTGGTAAATGAATTGCCACCCACCCACAGGACCGGTGAAACACCAGTGGAAAATAAAATAAGTGGTCGGGAGCAATGATTCCATCCATGTGTGTTCCTGAAGGAGTAGGCAGCAGTTAATTGGGGGTATGGAAACAAAGCTCTTGTTGGGTTTTTCCCCCCAATACTTTATTTCTGGTTCATTTGTGATGACTTGAAAAAAAGCAACTGCTATTTTTCATTTTTTGCATATTAATGTTTTATTAGTGAAAGCAAAATTAAAGGGGAAGCTCAATCAGGCTCAATCTGCAAGGTATACTGTCAGAGAAGAACTCAGAAAGAGCCTTAGCGACCTCCTGGTCTGTAGTCCTGGCTGCACTTCCTGGTTACCTGGGGGCCTTTGAAAGTAGTACCATTCAATTCTCATCCCCAGTAATTCTGATGTAATCGACACACAGTGGGGCTTAGGCTTTGCTGTTTCGTTATGTGGCGCAGATGGTTGTAACCTGTAGCAAGGATTGAGAACCAGAGGGCTGGACCCACCTTCTCATTTTACAGAAGAGAACATTAAGGCCAAGGACGGTTAGCGACTTGCCCAGGATCAAAAAGCCAAGTGCCTTGCCACTGTGGGCACACACATCCTGTCCTTCCTTCACCTGGATCATGCCTGGTTACTTATCAAGGCTTAGCTCAAGTGGTGACTTCCTTCTGGGGCCTCTCTTCTGTTCCCTACCTCTCCCAGTCCCTGCCCTTATCACACATACTGATCCAGGGGCCCTTCTCCTCCACTGCTCAGCATCTTGTGGACAGGAAATAGCCAGGCGGGAGAAAAATCCAAAGGACTTGTTCCAACATCAAACAAAGCAGGACTCTAGATTACTTGCAGTGTCCTAATTTGTACATAAGTCTTACTGTCAAATTCATCACTGATCATTATTAATTTCTCTTGCTCTTTCGCCTACATTTATAGTTAACCCTTGACGGTGGGGGTTTGAAGTGCGTTGAGTCCACTTATATGTCGACTTTTCTTTATCGATAGAGTCTGGTGCTAGAAATGTATTTTCTCTTCCATGTGATTTTCTTCATAACAGTTTTCTTTTCTCCAGCTTCCTGAATTGTAAGAATACAGTGTACAATACACATAACATACAAATTGTGTGTTAATTGACTGATTATGTTATCGGTAAGGCTTCCAGTCAATAGTAGGCTATTAGGAGGTTTGGGGGAAGTCAAAAGTTATCCACAAACTTTCGATTATGTGGGGGTAGGCACCCCCTAGCCCCCATATTGTTTAAGGTATTTACTAACTTTTATTGGATAGTTACTAATTCTTATGATGGTTAGAAATTTGGAAATCTTTGACGATTACATAGATTAAATAAAATTCCCACAGAATCACCACCTGAAGACTTGTTGTTAATATGATTTCTCAGTCAAGCATTTATTGAGTATCTATTATATGTTATTTGGTGTCAGAACACCTAGGTTCAAGCCAGCCTTCAACTTCTGTGTCATCACTTTTTTTTTTTTATATAAAATGTTCTTTATTTGCAAAATGTTCATTCTCACAACAGTCCCATAAATTATTATATTCCCACATGAACAAACTGAGGCTTAAAGAGATTTTCTACATTTCTTAGTTTGTAAGTGCCAGCCTTGGGATTAGCACCTAGATCAGACTGACTCAAGGCCCATGCCCTCTCCTCTGCTATTGCTAAGCTTTTACTGCTTGTTCAGTTCAAGCAAGCAGTGAAATTCTGAGCTCTATTAGTTACCACAAAAACACATTGTTAAGAATGTGTAAGCAGGGCTGTCAGGGACAGCTGCATAGGTTACGCACTGTCAACTCAGGACGTGTCATTCACATCACAGTCCAGATGAACAGATGTTGCAGGCATCGTGTGGTGACATGTACTCAGGGGTTGAGGGTCGGCACTGCACCCAGGCCTGTGCCCCTGGGCTGAACCTGGAACATCTGCAGGTTGCGGAGTGGATAGTCAAGACACATTGTGCACCGAGCCACAGAATTGAAATGCCACACTCACAGAGGCCTTCCAAAATGTTCTCTGAAATGACCTCAGTAAAACACAGCAAGAGGAAGAGGGCTGGACAGTGAGCTCTGCACAGCAAGTCAAAGGCTGTGTCTACTTATCCCACAGAAAAGCGCTTCCTCTGAGAGCAAAGTGAGACCTGTTAGCAGGTAGCTTGCAGGAGAAAGACTCTGGGGCGGGACCCAGAAAGCGCAGTGGGGGCTGCACCCTGGCCACGCCGTGTGCAGCAGATCCTTCAAGGCCAAGCTGAGAGCTGCTTGGGAAATGTCCAAGCTGCTTCCTGGGCATCTTGGGGAAGTGACCCAAGGTGACTCAGCTTTCTTCTCAGCAGAGGAGGGGTGGCCGTGTCCCTACTGAACCTCAGAGCAAGAGACTAAGGCATCTCCCACAGCTCAGAGGAACCATGAGGAGGAAAGGTACGGGTGGTGCGAGGAGAAAGAGGAGAAGCCCATAGGAGAAGCAGGGCGCAGAGTTTCAGGCAGCGGCGTTGCCACGGGGCAAACCCTGACATTTCTGGGGCATCTGCAGAGCATTTTCATATGTGTGTCCCCATTCGGTCCTCACAGCCGTCCTGACAGCTCATTGTCATTACCATTGTACTAATGGGGAAACTGAGGCTCAGAGAGACCTACGATCCAGCCCATGTCTATTGAGTGGACTTGACCTCTGCGCGCAGCCAGTGTTCCTGAGGATGAATCTGAGCTCCTTTTGTAGGGAAAAGCTTCAAACCCATGGGAAGATGTCCTCAGTTGCTCCTGGGAAACATAGTTAGGAAGATGCCGGTGACATCTTCCTAAAGTGCTGGGGCACTTTAATCTTGCACTGCCCACTCTCCAGCCTTTACCCTCTGTTTCCTCTTATTTTTGTCACTCCTGACTCCCCCAAGCTCAGCCATTAGGAGCTGCTTCTATGCTCTGCTGGTAAGGAAGTAATTCTCCTAGCTCTTCCCCCGACGACTTCCTTTTCAGTGGCTGCCTCTTCCAGGAAGCCTGCCCCGATCCACAGACTGAGCACCCCTACTTGTCTCACAGCAAAGATCGATTGGCTATTTTCTTAGCTATCTCAGTAATTCTGTCAATGGCTGCTGTACTCCACCTGGCCCTGGCAATGAAAAAGCCTGGCCTCTCCTGTGTCAACTCCTCTCCACCCTAAGCCACAAGCACCCATCTGTCTCCTTTCTACACTGCCCATGGGGCTGGGCAGCAGCGAATTCTGCTGCAGGAAACCCTGGAAAAGAAGGACACCCACACACGCATGCATATTCTAGAAAAAGAGAAGAAAATGGGCCAGGAGATCACTCCAGGCTCTTGCTCCAAGAGAAGAGTTTCTTCCCCTTTAGAAAAAATGTACTCACCAAGGCACAAAGCAGACGGAGCCTGGCAATTCCATTTGAAATGAAATCCTTCTCCTAAATTATCATATTTCAGATTGGAATCACATCCTCTCCTCACCGGCCCCTGCCCCATTGCTCTTTATTCTGTGCGAAGACGCAGTGGGGAAATGTGAATTCCGCTGATTAAAAGGAGCCTGTGACATGCCTGCCATCAGCCAGTTCAGAAGAGACACATCCAATTAAAACAGACAACATTTTCAGATACCCCAGGCGGGCATTTCATCTCCTCAGTACTTTCTGCAACGTGTCAGTGTTACCTGAGGCAGTTTTTCCTCTTTTTTTCTCCCCCACTATGAAATTTAGGTCAGTAACTGCATAATCCATGAAAACAACCCTGGCTGCCTCCTCCTCGCCTCCTCCCCCCACACTAGAGCTGTCTGTTTGGAAACACATAATTGGGCCCAAATGCTACCCCCCCCCCCTCCGCTGACTTCAGTGGTCGGGAGAGGGACGGGGCTGGGACGCTGGCCCCGCTGCACCTGCACGCAGGGCAGGCGAGGAGAGGAGCTGACGGTTGGCCTTGTGGTTCCACAGTGAAATCAAGCTGTGCTCGCAGCCCAGGGGGCCAGCCGGGATGGCGCACTGTGATGTCGAACTCTATGCCCTACCCTGAAAATCAACAATGTGGCTGCAGGAGAGCGACCGGCCCTTGAGGTCCAGCCTTTCATCCTAAAAGGAGGTGAGCCGGCTGGATGTCTATGCCGCCTCCTGTTGCTCTCGCTCTGACACGCATCGGCTTCCGCACTGCCTTTTGGAGGCAGGCGCTGTCTCAGGAGGTGCGGGTCTGAGCGTGCATCTGTGTCCACTTGTTTCTCTGGATGCCTTTGGGAGAATGTCCAGATCCCAGGGAGATGGGGAGGTGGGTGTCTGCAAAGAGGATCCCCGCTCAGCCAAATTAGGCGAGGGATCGGGCTTCCTTCCCACGCTTTAGCGGGGACACGCATTGTGCTCGCCACAGAGACAGAACTGTGTTCTCAAACAGGAAAGCAAATTCTGGGCTTGGAAAAGCAGGAGACGGAGTAGGCTGGCCAAGCCAGGCCCCCAGAAGAGGACCTAAAAAGTAGTTCCTCACGCTCCCGTCTCCGGCTGGCCTGGCCTGGGTAAGACTTCTAGCATTTCCCTGGTGAACTCGGGAGATCCTTTCTACCCTACATTTTTCCGTGGGAGAAAACAGGGAGACAGACATAGGAACAGCCACCTCGGTCTCATCGGACTGACCCTCTGCGGGTGCTGCAGTCCTGAAGAGGCACATGGGGACCTTTGGGGTGAGCTGTGGTCATTCATCCTCTGTGGGGTCATACTCAGCTACAGGGACATATCACTGCAAGAGACCTTGGGTGTATCTAGTCCAGCTGTGTCCAAACTGCAGAGGAGAAAACAGGCCCAGACAGGGGAGGTGACCTGTCACGTTCACACAGAGAGATGCCCACAGAGTCGGTGGGCCGGGGACCCCCGACTGCCAGGCTGAGTGCAGCCCCATCATCTTATGGCCTTCCTCCTATCTAGCTCTCTTCTTCCCTGTTTGAAAAGTAATTCAACACAATCCAGCAGGTGTTCACAGAAAACCTGCCTTGTTCCGGGCACTGTGCTGGGCACTGGACACAGAGAAGTGAGGTGAGCCGCCTGGTGAAATTCACTGTGTACTAGAGGAGAAATGTCTGCAGGGAAGGAGGCACAGGCCAGCCTGACACGACCTTACCTGAGCTCCTGGAGCACCTGTGCCCCTCTCGCTCGTGGTACTGGCTACGACAAATTACAGTGACATCTATGCGATATTGAGATCTTGAAGGATAAGTGCTAGCTGATTTGGTATCGCCTGTGCCCAAGACAGTGTGTAATACATGGTGAGTGCTTAGTAAATATTTCTTTAAATAAATGAGTAAATATTTCACTTAAACATAGTAACTTGACAGGTTATTCCTATGCCTCGGTTTCCTCATGTATAAAATAGGGATAAGTACTTTGTTTTCCAACTCTGGCCTACTAGCTTGTAGTCCCCCTCTCTCTCTGCCCATCCCCTGCTCATGCTCTGTCTCTCTCTCAAAGAAAATAAGCAAACATTAAAAAAGTTAAAAAAAAAACCAGAAATATATTTATTTAAGATATAATACATATGTTTATTTAAGAGTACGTATGTGTCTATATATATAAATATGTAAATATATTCTTTAAAAATTTTACAATATCTAATATATATTTTATAAATATATGAAAATTATATATAATTATGTATTATATAATTTTATTTTTTAATGTTTTATTTATTTCTGAGAGAGAGAGAGACAGCATGAGCAGGGGAGGGTCAGAGAGAGAGGGAGATACAGAATCTGAAACAGGCTCCAGACTCTGAGCTGTCAGCACAGAGACTGCAGCAGGGCTCGAACCCACGAACTGTGAGATCATGACCTGAGCCGAAGTCGGACACTTAACCGACTGAGCCACTCAGGCACCCTATATACTTTTAAAGTATATATAATGTAATGTATGTGTGTATCTTTTTTTTAAACAATGTGTATATATATATATATACACACATTATATATATATGTAATTTTTAAAGGTATTGACAGGAATAAGGAAGTGAGGACTTGAATGGTCAAAATCCCAAAGAGAAGGAAAAAGAGAATTTGGTTTTATATTTGGAGTCAGTTTTCCCTTTCAGATACTTCCCAATTTCTGAGTAGTAGCAGTCAAGAAAGAGCTGAGCAGCTGAGTAGAGCTGCACCAGTCATTTCAATCAGGAAACTTAAAAATTGGAATTAAGAGCCCATCAGGGGGGAGGGACCCTGATAAACACACTGAAAAGCAATACACAAGGAGGAAAGATGAACTGGAAACGCTGGTCATCACAGACTGAGGCACACTTCAGATAAGCTTAATCTTTTTTTTAACAATTTTTTAAAAATGTTTATTTATTTTTGAGAGACAGAAAGGGAGGGGGGGCGGAGAGAGGGAGAGAGAGAGATCAGGGGAGGGTCAGAAAGAGATGGAGACACAGAATCCAAAGCAAGCTCCAAGCTCTGTGCTGGCACCACAGAGCCTGACACGGGGCTTGAACTCACAAGCCATGAGATCATGACCTGAACTGAAGCCAGACGCTAAACTGACTAAGCCACTCACATGTCCCAGATCAGCTTAATCCTGTAATCGATTAACCTGATATGTTTCTTTCTTAGCTGCTTTCAGAAGCAGAAGCAAGTCCTCTCTGGAGAATGATAACATCATCCAGCACCTCTACCAATCATTGTCCACACACAATTACTAGCATTCAATCCAAAATCATCAGACAGATCAAGAATAAAGAAAAAAAAAGGGTCAAAGCCAAGAGGAAAAATTGACAAGAGAAATAAACCAATAGGACACCCAACTATTGGAGTTATCAGACATGGATTTTAACATATAAAATAAAGGTAATAATAGTACCTACTAAATGAGTTTGTACATGTTTAATGTTCAGAATAATGAATGGTGCATAGTACGCTTAATATACCTGCTTGTTAAATATTAAAGAAATATTCAGGAATCATGGGGGTTCTGTGGGGGGAAAATATCAGTCATCCATTCAGTAGACACTTAATAGGTCAGGTAAGGACTGTGCTAGGTTCTATGAATAAAGATAAGATGAAGACCCTGACTTCAAGATGCTAACAGTTAGATGAAGATAGAAATTTCTTAGCATGGAAGGATCTTATAAGGCTGTTCTAATGAATAGAAGGAAAAGAGGGGCGCCTGGGTGGCTCAGTCAGTTGAGTGTCCGATTTTGGCTCAGGTCATGATCTCACTGTTCGTGGGTTCAAGCCCTGCATCCGGCTCTGTGCTGACATTTCAGAGCCTGGAGCCTGTCTTTGGATTCTGTGTCTTCCTCTTTCTGACCCTCCCCTGCTCACTCTCTCGCTCTTGCTCTCGCTCCCTCGCTCTCTCTCAAAAATAAATTTTAAAAAAAAGAAGGAAAAGAAAAATCATAGTATGTGGGACCAATGGATCTAAATAAACAGAATATCGAGGTAAATAATGCAGCAGGCACTGTGGCCAGGGAAGTGGCCAGCTACAGTGTGATGCCTCCCCAAAGACTATGGGCATCATCTCCCATTCTTGAGGCAGTTATGACAATTATAGCAGGAAACAGAGGCCCCAAGAGGTTAGGGGATTTGCTTTGGGTCAAAGAAGAGTTGGTATTGTGATCAGGATTGCCTCCTGTGTGTTCTGTTCCTTTCTCCATTATGGTACTCTTGCAGAATATGGGACTCAGGTTAAAGTGAAGGAAAGATGCATGAAGCCAGAATCTCCCCACTTGTTTTCTCCTTTATTGACCCGGCACCGCAGATCCAGCTCCTGAAAGGCTAGAGACCAGGACTGCTTCCCAGCCGAGGGTCTTCAGGTGTGAGGAACCCTGCCTGAGCCTCCTTCCAAGCAGGAACCTCTCTCAGACAGCACCCACAGCTGTGTTCCAGGAGGCCTGGTACTAGAGCCATTGACCCTCTGTAGCTTGCTCCAGTTTCACTGAACGTTCCCACAGTCAGATGGCTACTGGAACACAGACCTGGGCGCCTGGATCTTTCCCTACTAGCTTGCTGCTTGAAGGAATAGCCAGACCGTTGCTGCCAATTTACAGCCTCTCAGGCCTGGAGACTCCCTTCTTCCTGGCCCATGTGACCTTTCCCATATCTGTCTCCACTTTCTCTTGGCTTCTTCACTTGGAAAAAAAGAAAGAACAGTGAAAAAAAAAAAAAAAAGAAAGAAAATTTCTGCCCAGGGAACTGTGCTCCAAAGGAGGACAGGACAGCTTACCACCGCACCATGGCCCACCTGGCCAGCGTAAGAACAGCATGCCCCAGAGTGGCATGTGTGGAAAGTTAAGCCTATTTTGAGTAGATGCCTGCTGTGTCTATGAGATAATCTTCCCCCTTGGGGCCAATGCCAACCTCTTCCAGGTAGTGAGATATCAACCAGAGGGCTGAGCTGGAGGAAGCTCTCCTGGGATGGCAGGTGGCTCTAGGGTGGGTGGATGGAAAGGAAGGGTCATCTCGCCTCTATTTATGATATGACAGTAATATGAGACAGAGGAACAGAAGAAATGCCATGTGAGGTCACACACACGACCCACCTGTACCAGCCTCTCTGACATCTGTTCCTAGGGACTTGCTGGCCATGAGCCATCTCACGAGTCAGTGGTGCTTCCCACACAAGCCGAGGGACTGACTCCAGGCTTCACATCCCAGCCTCATTGGTTCCCTCCTCTGAGGCACGAGTCCTACCCTCTCTGAGGTTCAATTTCCATCCTGTGAAATGAATATTAAGATACTTGCTCTGCTGACTTCATAGGAGTTTTTTGAGAGTCAAAAACCCTTTGAGTTTGTAAGCAGGCCCTCTGTAAACTGGGAAGCAGTGGCGTGGTTGGTAGACCAGTTGCCTGTCTATAAACTTTGTTACTGAATCCATGGAGGAGCTTATGCCAGAATATAAATCAGTGGTCACTAAACACAAGGTTTAGGTCACAGGACAGTTTATTTATAGAAAGACTTCCTCACCGAAGGAGGCAGTGCTGGGAGAGTTCTTTATCTTACTGCGGCTCTGCACTTTGACTAGAACTGCTGCGAACACTATGTGTGGGTATGTCTCTCTTCCCATGCCCTTGTGCCACCACCCAGCTCTCTCCTGGCCCCGCAGCCTCGCCACCTATTGAACACCTGCTCAGTTTTCAACACGTGGCTCAAACACCTCCCACGCAGATCCCTGCAGCAGAGCTTGTCCCCTCTTCCTTGAGTCTCCACTGGATGGCAATTATGAATGCCAGACCTGTCCCTTGTCGAGTCTGGGACATTCTTGAGGTCATGTTTATCTCTAAGACTGGCACTGTGTAGGTACGCACTGTGTATTTGTCAAGTAAAAAAAAGTTAAGGGGAGCCTGGGTGGCTTAGTCGGTTGAGCGTCCGACTTTCGCTTGGGTCATGATCTCGCGGTTCGTGGGTTCGAGCCCCGCGTCGGGCTCTGCTGACTGCCAGCTCAGAGCCTGGAGCCAGTTTCAGAGTCTGTGTCTCCCTCTCTCTCTGACCCTCCCCTGCTCACACTGTCTCTCTCTCTCTCCTAGAAATAAATAAAAAATATTAAAAAAAAAAAGAAAGCTAGAAAAAACCATGAAGCGGAGCTACATCTCTGCCCATTTCTTAAGTGAGTGCCATTAAATCTGTTCAAGAGTCTCAACAGGCACCAGGGATGGTGTTTGAGATGCAGTCCCACCTGGAGGCTGAATAATACGTGAGGCAATGACGTTTGAAATGAAAAGATTCTGTGGAGTTTGATTCACTCATTACACAATTATTAGTCATCTATCATGTGCCAGGCATGACATAAGGCATTGGAGATACAACTATGAACTAAATGCAGTATCTGCCCTCTAGAACCTGCAGTACATAGTCTATATAGGTTGTTACTAGCATGTAAAATTTGGAGTAAGGCCTGTCTTTGGTGCCTGGAAGCCCATCATTGGTGCAACCACCCTCGATGTTGAGCAAGCCCCCCTCTCTGTAGGCTGAGTGTTCATAGTATGATGTTGATCAAAGTCTTCCTTTCTGAAGAATCCCTCAGGGGCTCACCTGTAGGTAAGGAAGAAGATAGCTATTTAGATAGGAGGGAATGGAGGAGGTAAGGGTCAAGGAATGGGGGAGAAAATGTAGATAGGAAGGGGAGCAGCCTAACTTTCTCAATCCAGATCACACTTTCCCTTGATCTGCTTGGTACCCCTTGTCCTACCTCTAGAAGCAGCCTCTGTGCTTGTTGTCCCTCTCTCCTTTGGGCCACCTCCCTCTGCATACAGTTTATGTCACTCTGGCACATACCGAGCTCCTTTATAATTGTTTATATGTCTGCTTCTCTTCCCAGGCTGTGAGAAAGTCTCATTCTTTTTATCTGTGCTTAGATATGTTGGCTTCTTCAGTAAATGAATAAATTTTGTCCCTTTATACAAATGAAGGCCCAGGTTCAGAAATACCGTGTCCTGCCTACTGTCACAGGTAGAGCCAGAGCATAACTGAACCTTCTGCTCCAGCCCTGGGCTCTCTCCATGAGGCCCAGCCACACCAGCAGGATGGCCCTGAGGACTATAATTAGAAAGCCACTACTTTAGATCAACCTTCCTGTTCTGAGAAGTAAAAGCAGAGAACTAAAGGGGACAGTGACCCGTGTCCTGAAAATTTGAAAGTAATGGCACAGTGGGGGCCTGAGTGGAGTTCTCCAGCCTCTGAGTCAGCAAATCTGAAGGCCCTCTTGACATCTCCTTTCCCTTCACAAGTCACCCCATTTTCAAATCATTACTAAATCCAATGGATTCTGCCTCCTCAATACTTTGTATTTCTCCTGATTGCCAACGTCACTGAATCCGTTCGTTCAGTCTTCTAACTACTCGTCCTCCCCACCAGTGACCTCTGCTCTGTATCCTCCATGCTGCAGCCAGACTGCTTTTTCTAGAACGCACATGCAGTCAGGCCCCTTCCCTCACTGAAACCTTCCCGTGGTTCCCAGTGTCCCAGGAATGAATCTGTGTCTTTCTCTTCTGACTCCTCACCTCTGTAGCCTCTTTTTACCATTCACTCCTGCTCTCAGGGACTTCCCCAGGCTACTTTCTTCATGCCAACTGCAGCCTTGAAAACCCTCTCACTCGCTCTAGGCGTCCCCAGTTTCAGTCCTCTTGGACTGAACTAGATCAGGAACTTGATCTTGGAACTAGATCTTCCTCTGAGCATCCCTTTGGGCTGATGAACTGGCTGCAAACCTGGCTTTGGTTATTATTTCTGACTCTCCCTGATGCCTCTGACAACCCCTGCTGGTGGTCCAACAGCATCCGCATCCCAACCTTCATCCACACCCCACTCTGTGAGCTGCTCTGGCCCCCAAGTTGCTGGTCTGGGTCTGAATGTTTCAGCTCCCGCTGGTCTGGAAGGGTGATCAGAATGAATGAATGAGTGAATGAATGAATGAGTGAATTTCTATACTTCTACTTTCTGCTCAGACACCCAAGGTCTTCGTCCTATGCTGTGCTTCCCAGACATGTCCCGATGCACTGTCCCTTACCCCAGGCCTAACCTCTCTGCAGTGGCTTGTTCTCCAAAATAATCTCAGCCTTCCTTTCTCTATCCCCAAACCAAAATTTTCCTCCCCATCAGGGTGGCCAATATAGAGACAGGGTACAATCATGGGCCTCAGCAGGCATGGAGTTTGGTCATCTCTTAACTCGATCTCTCAACTCCCTGTAGCTCGTCAGTTAATGATTTCTCCCTTCCAGAGCTGTGTGAGGCTAGGTGAGATCATAAATGTAACAGCTCTCTGTATAAAAAGCTCAAGGCCCAGAGAAAAACTGAAGTTGTGGGAGACGGCATTTCTGAACAAGGCTTTCTTCCATCTGATGCCCTAGGCTCTCCTGTCTTCCTGAATTGAAGACCACTGCCCCACTGCTTCTTTTCTGCTTTTCTCAATCCCCGTGCTCAAACTGGGATTTGTAATACAGCCTTCCCCATCAGAGCTGCTGATGGAGTGGGTCCTGGCAGCAAGGCAGTCCTAGGCTTACACTAAGCACTTTCCTTGATTTCTCCTACGTGATCCTCAAAACATGTTTCTGAGTCAGGCAGAGCAAGTGTTGATATCCCCATCTATAGCTAAGGAAACCAGGCTCAGAAATGTGGAAATACTTGTTCTTGATCACAGAACTGAATGGCAGAATCAGGATTTGATGTCAGGTTTCTTGAACCTAAATCCATATTGTTGCCCCATGTAGAAGGTAATGTAATGGGCCAGGGGCCCTCACCCCTTCACTCCTTTGCTTCCTTCCTTCCTTCCTTCCTTCCTTCCTTCCTTCCTTCCTTCCTTCCTTCCTTCCTTCCTTCCATTTATTGGAATGCTGGGACTACAAAGGGACAGGCTTGGAGGCATGGGACTTAATCCAAGGTGAGGAGAGCTGTCATTGATGAAGACACAGACCACACAAAAGACTTCGGGGGCTCAGGGCAGGGAGCTGGCATTCTACTGTGTCTGGAGACAGAAACGCGCATCTTTCAAATAGACACATAAGCCTTATCCAAATAAACAATAAATGTTCAAGGGGAGGGAAACAATCGCCACCTCTAAAGGAGAACGTGCTTCGATTTGCCTGTCTTGTATTAGACACTATTCAAACTCAATGTAGAAAGCTCCTGGGGGTGAGAAAGATGGCAGGTGCCCACTTCCAGTCCTTTCTCTCCAGACCTGTCAGCATCACATTGGAGGATGACTGACATCTCTCCT
Source organism: Hyaena hyaena (assembly GCF_003009895.1). Classification (NCBI taxonomy): domain Eukaryota; kingdom Metazoa; phylum Chordata; class Mammalia; order Carnivora; family Hyaenidae; genus Hyaena; species Hyaena hyaena. The sequence goes on along the minus strand of NW_024081138.1, from coordinate 832,018 downwards.
TTAGGCTAACCGGAGGGGTCTAGACCTGCCCCAACAGCTGTGGGTGAACATTCTTGGCCCTCACACCTGCAGAAGAGACTGGGGTAGGCTTGTGCAGACACATTCAGGCCGGCTCCAGGCAGCTCTTACAATGAGTCTTTCAGGCACCAAAGGGAGGGAACAGCTCAGTTCTCCTTTTCCAAAGAGTCACCCCAGCACCACCTCAGCCCTGGCCCCCTCCACGTTCACTTCCCTGCAGCCCTTGAGAACCACCCCCCTCCACTTGGCTGGCTGGCTGGGGGGCTGGCGTGGAGCCCTCAGCCTGTGTGAGCCAATGTGTCCTGTCTCTGTTTACACTTGGTTCTGAGGGGGTCCAGGGAGAGCAGCACTGGCCCCGGACCAGACACACACCAGCTTCACTTCACTGCTCTGGCCTCAGTTTCCCCAGCTGTAAACTCACGGGAAGGCTAAACCTACCCTGTCTATCTCACAGGCCTGTGGAGAAGATGAGGTGAGATCACATAAGTGGAAGTGGTATGCAAATTCTAAACTATGTCTATGCTGCTGCCGATTATCAGTATTACGATGCTCACTACCTGGTTTGGGCCAGGAGACTCAGGGGATACATGTGGGTGGAGTCGGAGACAATTCGAAGGAAATAAGCAATAAGGGTCATTGGGATGCATGGATGAAAATGTCCCGGACTGACATTTCAGGGCAAGAGGGAACGGGTCGCTGTCCTCTCAGACAGGTACGCAATAGAGCATTTCCATCTGCTCTTTCTGGAGGAAGAGAGATGTAATAGAAACTCTGCGTAACTAGTTCCCTGCCCACCCCCATGCTGCTGAGTGCGGGACACGTGCCCAGGAACAGCACCTGCACTCCCAGCTGACACCAATCAGTTCTCAGCGCAAGTTTGGCAGCTCAGCACAATCACTAAATGGCTGGGGAGAGCTCATGTTTCCGAGCCTCCCAGAATGGGACTCACGAAGGGAAGGAGGCTAAGAACCATTCCCATACCCCTGGATTTCCATTTCCAGGGCTGGGCCCACCTTAGCTACTGGAACAGGGTCCATCTATTACGGTATCTAAGGCTCCCAGTGTAAGAGGACATAGAAATATCAACTAATTCCATAGGTCACGGGGCCAGCTTTATGAGCCACACCAAGTTGGATGGATTCAAGTACCAACTCAAAGCAGCCTTATGTTCAAATACAGGTAGGATCTCCAGAAAAGCTGGCCCGGTATTCAGGTTCTAGGGTAGCATACCTTGGACTCAAATTCTAAGTCATCTATCTTATTCACAATTTGGGGTATCTAGAGCCATTTTCCTATCTGCCAAAGAGTAAAAGTAGTAATAGTAACCTTTTGGATTGTTGGGAAGAATGAATGGAGGTACCTGACAAGTAGCTAGTATTCAATAAAGTCATGTGGTTCTAAATTCCTTGATGCTTTCACTCTAGAAAGGAGATTAAACGAGGCCCCAGACTATAATTATTTCTCATAAGAAAATTCATCCATTTGCCCAACCTAGATTCTCAGGCACCATCCTTGACCTCTCCCTTTCTCATCCACCAAGGCCACTCAGCTGGGTCTAGCTCCCAAATGTCTTTAATATCTGTTCCCATTCCAAGACGTCAAAGTATTTCAAGCCATTACTGTGCCACCTATATTGCAAGATTAGCCTCTTTGTTGATTATTCATCAAAGGCATTGTGCACTTAACAATGAGAGTTCGTGAGATGAGGTAAGCAGTATTCCCAGAGGGAATGAGACCATGTGATCCTAAGGCAGCACTGCTCTAGGTAAATGTATCATCTCAAGTAGACTTGTTAAAATTGCTGACCATGGCTTGAGGGTCTCCTTAAATTCTGGGATAAGAGGCTCTTTATGGTCTGGTTCCTGCCTGTCTCTCTGGCTTTCCTGCTTGATTTCCCCAAGTTGATACATCGATATGAAACAATTATTTTCTCCTTGCTGACAAGCCATGCTCTCTCTGTTTACACATGTTCCCTCGACTTTTATCACCTTTCACCTTCTTCACCTGGGAAAAGTCTACTAGTCCTTTGGACTCAGCTGAGGAGTCACTTCCTCTGGGAAGTCCCCTTTGGCTTCCCCTACCCTTCACCCCCACATCAAGGATAGATTAGGTACCCCTCAGCTATCAGGACATTCTTTGAAATATTTTATAACACTTATCACACTCAGTGGCCACTGATCCACTGAGTGTGATACAGATCCCTGAGAACAGGGATACATCTTATTAATCATGGTTTTTGTGCCACATTCAGGGGGTGGGACGGGTGCTGCTAACTATGTCTCATGAAATCACTAAGTTTGGGGAAGAGCACAACAGTTCTTTTATTATTTTTAAATTTCTTAATGTTTATTTATTTTTGAGAAAGAGACAGAGTGTGAGCAGGGAAGGGGCAGAGAGAGAGGGAGACAGAATCTGAAACAGGCTCCAGGCTCTGACACGCTCTGTCAGCATAAGCCCGGTGCGGGGCCCGAATCCACAAACTGTGAGATTATGACCTGAGCCGAAGCTGACCGCTTAACTGACTGAGCCACCCAGGCGCCCCACAATAATTTTTTTAGAATTCCTGCCAAGGGCTACCTTCTTAAGGTGCCATAGAGCCTCTGCTTATTTTTGTAACAAGAGGTCAGTGGGTAACAGTGACCCACTGTGAGTTTATAGCCCAAATGATTTCTCTAGAGTAGTCTAGACAGAGATTGGTGATTTGAGGATCCATTTCAGCTTTGTAATGTTGGGTCTATTTCCAATTTGCCCTTATTTCTAGGCCATGGCTCTGGAAATGACAAATGGCGGCCTAAGGTGTTTCCCAGGTTCCCTTCCCCTCAGCATGGCCAGATTGTTGAGGTCTGCTTAAGTTCTCAGCCCCTGAGGATGCTTTCTCCTGGTGATCGGCAATGACTCTATGCTACTCAGAAGTAGACAAATGCTTTGCAAAGAAAAATGCTCCCTTCCCTGTGTTCCCTTCTCTCTTCATCCTCTGTTCCTGGCTCCCTTGGTGGCCTCGAACTTCAATTTATGTTAGAATCACTACTTAGCCCCAACTTCCTGCTTGGCTTTTCAGTCTCTCATCTCAAAATGGTTATGAGCTGGAAAATTCCCTGAGGGGAAAAGCAGCCCAAAGCATCAGGCTCACCCCAACGATTTCCCTCTTCCCTCAGAGACCTTGGTGCCTCAGGTCCAGCTCCCCGGATAATACTCTAATGCTTTCTACCAGTTTTAAAGTCTGGCTTTTCTGTCATTTGTCTGTTTCGGTGGGAGGTTTGACTTGCTAAAAATTATTCTGGTTTTTTTTTTTTTCTTTTTAATTTCTCTTAAAGATGGCTTTCACCTAAAGGGAAATTCTGAATAGGTTTCAAGATGATAACAATTTACGTGAATTATTATATAGTAAAAGTTCATTATGAAGCAAACCCAACCATATTTACTTGAAGTTAGATAAAGAAATCAATAATTTAAATATTGTGGGTAATTCTACTTAACAAATCATTCTGCTTAATAAAGCGGTGCTTTAGAAGGAATGTGAGATGGGGAACATGAACCTCACTTTCCCTCGGTCAGCTTAGTGAGAGCTACTTGCTACTGAATGGGACTCTAGAATAACAGGAGACAGTACAATGTTTGTACAACATGGTCTCTTTTTTTTTTAATTTTTTTTAATGTTTTATTTATTTCTAGGAGAGAGAGAGAGAGAGACAGCACAAGCAGGGGAGGGTCAGAGAGAGAGGGAGTCACAGACTCTGAAACAGGCTCCAGGCTCTGAGCTGGCAGTCAGCACAGAGCTCGACACGGGGCTCAAACCCACGAACCGCGAGATCATGACCCAAGCGAAAGTTAGACGCTTAACCAACTAAGCCACCCAGGCGCCTCAACATGGTCCCTTTTAAAAAGCCAGCTGCTTTAGCTGAAGAAATGGTGGTATAGGCTACAACAGCCATGTTTGGCTTCTCAAGAAATAGTATCTCAGTCTCCAAAATGATATCTTTATAGGAGATTTTCTATGCTATTTTGAATTCTATGCAATTTTCACATTGCATGCTAACTCTCAAGGTCTGTTTCGGTGTCAAATTTAACTCAACCCATGGGGCACCCATTTTTCTCCTCTAATTGCTTCATGGGCCCTGTGCTGGGGAAAGGAAACTTTACGGGAGAAGGGTCAAATGCCTTTTTAAAAGTCTGTGAGGTGTGAGCCACCCTCAGGAATAAAAGGAGAAGACAAAAATCCAGAGGCACTTTCTGTTCTCGTGTCAGCATGGAGTCAGGAGCTGAAAAAAGCAACCGAAAAGTACCTTAATCTTTGTTAATTCCCCTCATTTCTCTTTTTTTATATCTTCAGCCAGTTTTCCTTGGGTGATTAAAATGAAAAGAACCTCTCTGGATTGGCAAGTGGCAGTGCTGAAGAGCAACACGCTGAGCGTCTGGGACCTACTGTGAGAGGGAAGGAGGGGAAGGAAGCCTCAGCAGGAAGCCTGGGCTTCATCACGATTTTCCCTGAAGATTTGTGGATTACACTTTTATAAAAACTTACTTGAAAAATAAAACTTGATAAGCTGTTTCAGTTGGGAATGAGACCCCTACACATCATACAAGAAGATAAATTTGCTTTTCTCTGAGGGAGGTGGGGGAAGAATGAGGGAGACAGGGAGGCAGGATAGGAGAGAGAGACAAAAAGAGTCAGTAAAGTGGAGGGAGTCTTGGACCAGGAAGGTGGAAGATTCTGGCTACTCCACGCTGGGGATGCTGAAGGAGGCTTTGTAATGTTCCCTTTAAAACATTTGTATTAGGGGCACCCGGGAGGCTCAGTTGGTTGAGCATCCAACTTCAGCTCAGGTTATGATCTCACAGTTTGTGGGTCCCATCCCTGCATTGGGTTCTGTGCTGACAGCTCAGAGCCTGAAGCCTGCTTTGGATTCTGTGTCTCCGTCTCTCTCTCTGACCCCCTCACTCATTCTCTCTCTTCCCCTCTCAAAAATAAACATTAAAAAAATTTAAACCCTTGTATTAGTTTGCTAGGGCTGCCATAACAAAGTTTAAGGTGGCTTAAGCAAAAATGTCTTATCTCTCTGTTCTGGAGACCAGAAGTCTGAGACCAAGATGTTGGGGGTGGGGGTGGGTGTTGGTTCCTTTTCCTTCTGAAGATTGTAGAGAGACTGTTCCATGCTTCTCCTCTAGCTTCTACTGATTTGTTGGAAATCGTGGGCCTTCCTTAGCTTGTAGATGCATCACATTGATTTCTGTCTTCATCTTCACAGGGACTCTCCTCCCTGTGGTTAAGTTTGCCTCCAAATTTCCCCTTTTTAGAAAGACACTCACTAGTCATATTAGATAAGGGCCCACTCTACTGACCTCATTTTAACTTATTACTTCAGTAAAGAACCTATCTCCAACTGACATCACATTATTAGATAGCAGGGGTTGGGACTTCAGCATATGTTACGGTAGATGGGAGACACGATTCAACCCACAGGCTTTCTCTTACTCCTCACTAAGTTGCAAGGGCTGTGGGAACTGGATTTTGGCAGAACTCCCATTGGGAGGGCCATGTGCAGCTGGAGACACTATGTGTGTTTAGGGACAAGGGAGCCATGGACTCACAGAGACGGAGGAAGTCTTCCCATGCCTATTCGCCACTTACTCTGGGGGTACAGACCACTTTTTAGAAAGTTCAGTTGAAGGCACCTGTCAGTGTTTTATCGTAATCTTGCTGCAAGCAAAAAGGCTTCCAGCAGGCTCAGTCAAAGACTCACTTCTGATAGGGACACCTTGTAGGAAAAGAGATCAGTTAGCTCATTATTAGTCTAAGATACAGAAAGAAAAGAGATTGTTTGCTTAAACAATTGACTGAACACTGAAGCAATTGACTGACAGCAGGTAGAGGGGTTTGGGCCACTAGATTCCCAGAACAAAGCTTAATCTCTTTAAAGTTGCTCAGAAAATGGATTGGTTAAACATTTCATCAAGAATGATCATTTCCGGAAAATAAGTCTGGCAGAGAAGGACAGCTACCATATGCTTGTATGTATAGGAGGATTAGGAGGAACTTAATGGAGGACCGTGGGGGAGAAGAAGGGGGAAAATAGTGGGGGAGAGGGAGGGAGGCAAACCATGAGACTCTTGAATGCTGAGAACAAACAGGACTGATGGGTGTGGGGGGAGGGAAGGGGGGTGATGGGCATGGAGGAGGGCACTCGTGGGGATGAGCACTGGGTGTCCTATGGAAACCAACTTGATAATAAACTATTTGTAAAAGAAAAATAAATAAATAAATAAATAAATAAAAGTAAAAAGAAAAAAAATAGTTTAATGTCAAGTTGGTTTCCATAGAACACCCAGTGCTCATCCCACAAGTGCCCTCCTCCATGACCATGACATTAAACGATTAAAAAAAAAAAAAGGAACGCTCATTTCCTCCTAGAAGTTAATTTTAAATTACATCAGTCAAAAAAGTTTCTGTCCTAGACCAGATTTAAATTTTTTTAGTATTTATTTTTAGAGAGAGAGAGAGACAGAGTGCAAGCTGGGGAGGGGTAGAGAGAGAGGGAGACACAGAATCCGAAGCAGGCTCCAGGCTCTGAGCTGTCTGCACAGAGCCCAACATGGGGCTAGAACTCATGAACCTTGAGGTTATGACCTGAGCTGAAGTCGGACGCTTAACTGTCTGAGACACACAGGCGCCCCTTCCCTAGACCAGATTTAAAATGGATTTTTCTCTTACAAGGGCTCCCACCTATCTGGCCCCAGCTGGCATCTGGGCGGCATTCTAAGGATTCGTGTCCCAAGAGTTACTGAATCTCAGCCCCTTCACCTCCTCTGCCCTCACAGTCAGCCCCACACTTATGTCCCCCGTGTCAGCGGCTCCTGCCCAGCCTGGCCTTGACTCTCCCCTTAGAAAATTCAGCCTCCTCCTCGCGGCCTTGTGTGTTCCCACCACCCTCTCTCACCTTATTGAAGCCCATCTCCTCTGGGTTCACTGTCCTCTGTCCACGCTGCTCTCCTTTCTGTTCTTCGGACCGGGCAAGCTCCTTGCTGTTTGGAGCTCTTTGCACTTGCTGTTCCCTCTGCCTGGAATGTTCTTCAGAACTCCTTCTCACCGTCCAAGGCTGAGTGCCAATGACACCTCCTCACCTAAGCTTTCCCTGTGCAAATGAGCGTCCATTCTCTTGTCCTGTTGGTGTTCTTTACAGCACGTAGCACCATCTGTCTTTATGGCATGCTCTTCTCCAGTCTGCCTCCCCCCTGGGTAAGAAGCTTGTCTGTCCACTCCAGTATCCAGGAGGCATGTAGTGAGTGCTCAATAAGTTGTTGGTGAGCGCTGGATAAATTCATGTTGGTGAGTGGTGAGTAAATATGTGGGGAACCGTGGCTTAGAGTAATTAAGTCATTTGCATGGATCATACAGCATTAAAAAAACATTTTAAAAGTTTTTATTTATTTGAGAGAAAGCATGAGCAGGGGAGGGGCAGAGAGACAGAGGGAGAGAGAGAATCCCAAGCAGGCTCCATGCTGTCAGCTTGATGTGGGGCTCGAACCCACAAACAGCGAGACGATGACCTGAGCCGATATCAAAAGGTGGACACTTAACTGACTGGGCCACCCAGGTGCTCGAAGATCATACAGCATCAAGTGGTGGAACGGCAGCGAAGCTAGTTTGACTCACTCCAATGCCCCTACTCTTTTTACTACTCCTCTTTGTCTTGTTTATCTCTTGATGGCGGGGTAGGGTTGGGGAGGTGGTTCCTGTGTCAACCCTTCTATGTTATTAGTCTATAGTCCTGATCACAGAAGTGCTAATTTGCCTCTCATTTTTCCTTGACCCAGAGGATACAAATCCCTTCCAATTCTGTGGGTCCCCCTGGACAGCCCTTTTTACACCCACTTTGCTCTGAGTTAGTTGCCCTTCCTTCCAAAGCACAAGCTACTCACTGGGCATCCTCAAAGCATCTCCTCTCGACTTCAGAAGACTTTCATTCCACGTACATGCAATAAGCGTTCATTAACCCACCTATTCTGGGCCACGCCTGTTCTGGGTGCTTCCATGCCATCTCTACTTCTCTCAGCCAGGCTCTCACTGCACAGCTCCATCTTCTTTCCTTCTCAGCTCCTCTAAAACAAAGATATATCAATAACCTCTTCTATCTTTTCACGAGCTTCTTTCCTGCGGGGTCTCAGGCCCAGAGCCCTGCTCATACCTGTCTGATCCTGTCCCTGAGGTAAACACTAGCTAATAATCCATCCTAGCTCAGTACAAACATTAGCATATCAAAAACTGTGGTTTGTATTGTGGTTACTCCCACTCAGCCCAGCACCTGAGGCACAAATCCAAATAGATTTTGAGGCAAATGGTTTAATATATTTCCGAATATAGGAAAAGGTGCCTGGCATGATACAGGTACACAAGCCCTGTGGCAAAAGCTCCTTAACCCTTTTCTGTAAACTCCAACCCAGATATTAAGGGGCAGATAGGACTTGCCTGGCCTCGCCTTTTCTCGGATGTTAATCCAGGACAAGTCTAAAATTAGCCCCACCCCCTCCTGGTGCTAAAACTCAGCTGGAGCAACATGGGGCCAGTTACTTTTAGAAACCATCCCTTTGGGGCTCATTGCTGAGCAACGGAAACAGGTGATGGAAACTGGGCCCGGAACCTGCAAGGCAGGAAAGAAGAGCCAGATCAAGTTCAGATGCTGGGATCAGAATGCCAGATCCAGGGACCAGGGCTGCAAATCCAAACCAACAGCATGGTCACGGTCAGATCAAGGAGAAATAGCACAAGACCAAGCCAGAGCTTGCCCACAGCTCCTACAGCAATGCTAAGGTAGGGTGACGGTGAGGGGTGCAGGGAGGAAAAGGAATGGACGTTTACTGGGTACACACCGTGTGCAGTTACTTTATATGTGGCGTCTCATTGAGCCCCAGTGCTGGGTTCTATTTTTTCACCTCTTTTACCATTTAACTAAATGGAATTTCAGACGTGTTCAGTGACATAGCCAATGTCACATAGCTAGCAAACGGCAGAGCAGGGAGTCAAACTCTAGCCTATTTAACACAATGTCTGGTACTTTCCTCTATGCTGCCTCCAGTGTAGTAGGAAGGGAGATTTCAAACCCACTCATAACCCATGAGAATGGACCATCAAGTTGCTTCATTGGTGCTTCCTACCCTGAGTCAAATCCTAATTTCCAGGGGACCCTTGACAAAAATACCAGCACTAGAGCACTGCCGCCCAGAGGTTCTGTGTTTATGGTTCTCGGGTGGGGCCAAAGAAAAGGTACTTTACAATCTCCTGGGAACTTCTGTCGTGTGGCCTAGGTCAAAAACTAGGCTCTTTGCTTTGTTTCTGTTCAGTTCCCCTGGGGTGGGCTGGAGAAATTAGGGTGCTGATAGAGGTTAATGTCCATCTCACTCCGGTTCCGCACCAGACAGGCAGGCCACCTGTCTGGCAAGAGCACATTCCCATAGAAGGTTTTCTGGTTGAAGGTGGTCTTCTCAAGTTCTGAATTCAGGTAAAGAATTAAGATGGTATTCCCGCCAAGAGGGCAGAGGCCAGGAAGCTGGGGACTTAGAATTCTAATAAAGCAGAAATTTTCAGAGACAGGAAGGGTTGACTCAGCATCAGCTACCATTCTCTCATGGCACAGTGCACCTTTCTCCAGGCCTTTATAGAAGGAGATGGGTGCCTCAGGGTAACTGGCAGTGCTCTGCCAAGGTACAAGAAGGGTTGGCACCTGTTATCACACTCAGGTACGCCACTCCCGGCATACTTCACTTCAGCTTCCATGCAGCTTGTCTCTTGATTCCATACGTTTGGTGTCTTTTTGATTTCTTCTTCTTTTTTTTTTTAATATTTATTTTTATTTTTGAGAGAGAAAGCATGGGCAGGGGCTGAGAGGAGACACACAGAGAGAGAGAGAGAGAGAGAGAGAGAGAGAGAGAATCCCAAGCAGGCCCTGTGCTGTCAGCAGAGAGAGGATGCAGAGCTCAAACTCATGAACCATGAGATCGCGACCTGAGCCAAAGTTAGATGCTTAACCAGTTGAGCCACCCGGTGTGCCCCAATGTGTCCTTTTGATTTTTAATGGTTTCACATTTAATTGCTTCAAGTCCTGCCCTCTCTGAACTCTCATAGAAGGCAAGGACTATGTTATCTAGGAGACAGAAAAATAATATCTGGAAAAAACCTCTGATAGGCTGAGACATTCTTTAGGTCTTCTGACTGTATATTAGTATCATCTCTGGATTATTAACAAATACTAATGCCAAGGTCAATCCCTGAGACTGTGAGTTAATTGGTCTGGGGTGTGGCAGGAACAGACTTTTCAGACCTGCTCAGATAATTCTAATTAGCGCCCAAGGTTGAGAATAAAAATTTGAAGGGTAACAAAAAGCTATGTGAAAAAAAATTGTGATAATGGTTATGTCTAGGGGGAAAAAAGAGGTGATTTGACCTCATTATTATTATTATTATTTATTTCTTATTATTTCTTATTTCTTCTTCTTATTATTTTATTTCTGTGAATCTGTGTTCTCTATTTCCGTCTTCACATTGATTACATAGTTTTGAAAATTAAATTTAAAACAAACATTAAACTGGATTCTCATTCACTCACTAAATATTTATTGAGAGCCTGCCCTCTCACATGGTAGACACTGGACATAGGAGAGTAAATTTCACAAACACAGTTTCTGCTCTCATGAAGTTGACATCTAAAGAAGAAGATTAACTATCACACAAACTAATATGCTACTCTGATTTAGAGAGGTGTTCTAGTAGGCATAAGTTGCCGAGTATTATGCATTGTTTTATAAATAACTATATCAGAGATTACATGGGGCACCTGGGTGGCTCAGTCAGTTAAGCATCTGACTTTGGCTCAGTTCATGATCTCACAGTTCATGGGTTCGAGCCCCACGTTGGGCTCTGTGCTGACAGCCAGCTCAGAGCCTGGAACGTGTTTCAGATTCTGTGTCTTCCTCTCTCTTTGACCTTCCCCTGCTCATGCTGTCTCTCTCTCTCTCTCTCTCTCTCAAAAATAAATTTTAAAAAAACATTAAAAAAATTACAAATATTGGGTTTACACTTTCCTCCTATGTCAAAGGCAGACATTGTTTATTAATTATGCCATCCTTTTGTCTGCTTTATGTCTGCTGAAGCTCAATATCCTTTTCAGCCTTGCCAATCAATCTGAGGTGGTGCTGGAAATGAAACATATTTAGTGTCCTGAGAAAGAGCTATGAATTATTATGTTAGGGGTAAATGACTCAAAAGGTAATTGAAGCCTTCTGGTATGGCCAAGTAGGTCCTATTGGACCATACCTCTTATAGATAATAACTATAAACTCTGAACAAAATATAACAACACTTGGTTGAAGGTATTGGAGGGAGAATAAAAACTAAAAGAAACCAGAGGAGACTGAACCACTGGACGAAGAGACAGACGTAGGATGTGTTTCCTAACTTAAAGCTTTTTGTCTCAGAACAGGGCCCTGTCTATGAATATGCAGAGCAGAGGGGAAGCCCTATAGCTCTATGTATAAAGTCTACCCAGATCTCTGGTTGACCTTTGAACCACCTATGCAAGAGGCAGATTTTAAAAATCTCAGCTACAGCTGAAAGAGCTGACCTGAAACTCTAGATGCTACATGGGAAGATACGGTCACAATTTGAGTTCAACCACTTTAAAGGCCTAAGTAAAGAAAAGTCAATACTTCTCAGAAGAGCAGAACAGAATCCAGATTTTCTGCAACATATCATTCATGATGACCAGGATACACTCCAAAATATTCAACATGCAACAAAACAGGAAAACATGACTACTTCTAAAGAGAAAAGACAGTTGACAGAGACCAACTCTGGGATGCTCTAGATGATGGGATTAGCAGACAAAACTTTAAGGAAGTTACTGAAACTATGCTCATGTATGTAAAGTAAAATATATTTGTAATGAATGAAAGAATAGAAAATCTTAGCAGATAAATAGGAACTATTTTTAAAAAGAATCATATGAAAACACAAGAACTGAAAACTAAGCATCTTAAATAAAAATTTAATGGATGTTCTTAAAAGCACAGAGAGATAAAAGAAGAAAAAGTCAATGAACTAGAAGATAGATCAACAGAAATTATCCAAATTAAGGAGGAGAGATTTAATAAGTGTTCAGAGGCTCATAGATCTTTGCAACAATATCCAAAGTTCTAATAAGCATATAACTGAAGTCCAAGAAAGAGAAGAGAGGGAAGGAATGACCCAGAAAAGTATTTGGAGAAATAATGGGTGAAAAGTTCATAGATTTGGCAAAAGACATATATTTATAGAGTTTAAAACCCCAGTAAAGACCAATAAAGATTAATATTAAACACACACACACACACACACACACACACACACAACAACAACAACAACAACAACACAGGGGCACCTGAGTAGCTCAGTCGGTTGAGTATCCCTTTCTTGATTTCAGCTTAGGTCATGATCCCAAGGTTGTGGGGGTTGAGCACAACGCTGGGCTCCAGGCTGAGTATGGAATCTGCTCAAGATGCTGGGCTCCAGGCTGAGTATGGAATCTGCTCAAGATCCATCCCCCCCACGCCCTCTCTCTTCCCCCATCCCCTGCTCACATTTTCTAAAACAAACAAACAAACAAACAAAAACCCAACAACAACACACTTAGACAAACCGTAGTCAAACAGTGAAAATCAATGACAAAGAGAAAATCAACAAAACAAAGCTGTGAGCAAAATTGAAGATGTAAAAAATGAGAGATACACCAAATTAATGGATTGAAATACTCAGTATTGTTAAAATGGTAGTCACCAAACTTTTCTGTGGACTCAGCACAATCCTAATCCTATTAAGTTTTTCAGTCAAAATTGACAAACTGATACTAAAATTTATGTAGAAATGCACAGAACTTAGAATATTCAAAGAAATACTGAAAAAAGAAGTCAAAGTTACTTCAGCACTTGACTTCAAGACTTGCCCTAAAGCTACAGTAGTCAAGACAGTGTGGTACCGACAGAAGGATCGGCAAACAGATTGGTAGGACAGAATAAACAGCCCAAGCAGAAGTAGACTCACGCTTCTATATTTGTTTTATTTTTGACAAAGTTTTCAAAGCAACACAATTGGGAGAGGAAAGGTTTTCAAGAGAGGGTGTTGAAATAACCACATATTCATATGGAAACCAATTAACCTTGCCCAACATTGTACCATTCCCCAAAATCTATTTGTTATAGACCCTAGGCTTAAACATAAGAACTAAAACTATAAACATTCTAGAAAAAAACATAGGAGAATATCTTCACGGCTTGGTGAAGACAAAAAAACCAAAACAGAAAATAAATAAACTGAGTCAAAACTAAATATCTTTTCATCAGAAGAAACGTCATCAAGGAAATGCATAGGGCAGGAGGAAATATTTGGGAAATGTCTCTGACAAATAATTGGTAGCCTGGCTATATTAAGAACTCTTAAAACCCCCTAATCAAAAGACAAACAACTCAACTGAAGACACTTCACAAAGGATGGTAAAAGAATGGCCCATAAGCATGTGAAAAAACATGCAACAGCTTTAGTCAACAAGGAGACGCAAATTAGAACCACAATGAGATACCACTTCACATTCAAGGGCATGGCTAAAGTTACACTGACAACACCACATGTTGTCAGAAGTATATAAAACAGCTGTAACTCTTATACATTGTTGGTAGGAGAAGAAAATGGTATGAGAACATTGGAAAAGATCTTCTAGTTCTTTACAAATTAAATACACACCTACCTTAAGACCCACCAACTCCACTCCTAGGTATTTACCCAATGGTTAATGAGAACACATGTCCACAAAAGTATGTGTCCAAAAATTTTCATATTAGTTTTATTCATAATAAATAAATAAACTGGACGATCAGGTTTCCATCAATAGAAGAAATACTGGATAAACAAACTGTGGCATATCCATACAGGAAAATACTACTCATCAATGAGAAGAAACCAATTACTGACATAAGTAACAACATGGGCAGGTGACTCCTAAAAACCTGCTGGATGAACAAAAATTTCCACAAAAGAATATAAATTTTATGATTCTATTTATATGAAGTACCAGAATAAGCGAAACTGAACTATGGTGAAAAAAAATCAAAAGATTCATTCTCTGTAGGAATGCTGAACCAGGATTTTGCTGGGAAGGAACATGGGGAAACTTCCTAGGGTGATGATTCTGTTCCATACCTTGATAGAGGTTTGAATTGCACAGATACATGTATTTACAGGAACTCATCAAATGCTATATTGATGACTTTTGCATTGCACTGTGTATGAATTTTATTTGAAGAGAAATTGTAAACCAATGTCAGAATTGGAAACAAATATTTAATTTTTGCTAATCACATTGAAGTGTTTGGAGAGAATGTAGCAATATCTACAACTTACTTTGGAATACCATAAAAATGAGTTGATGAATGGATAGAAGAATGGATAGAGAACATTTGATAAAGCAAATATAGTAAAATGTCAATTGAAGAAACTACATTTGAACATTTTATGCTATAATGTTGAGAACAAGAGACAATTGAGGCTAATTGGCAGGCTGCCTTTAAGAGGGAGTACTGGCCCTGGAAAGACACTAGAAGCTAGCTGACATATAGGGGAACTGAGTAGGTAAAGGAGGCTGCTGGTTCTGATTGGCTTTGTTTGTTCTATTCTGAGTGTGGCAATGAAACCAGGGGCTGAAGCAAAACAAAAGACCAAGTTCGTCTTGCATTCCCTAAGACCCACTGGCTCACACTCTCTGCAGCTGCCTAGCTTACGAGATGGTGACTTTTTTTAAGAGTTCTCAACAGGTCTGTTCTAGAAATCTGGAACAGAGACGGGCTGTCCAATACCATTTACTCTCTATCTACTGAGTGAGTACCTACTGGGTGTTAGTCTCTGTGCTGGGCTTTGAGGATACTAGGATGAGCTGAATAGCAATGGCTCCTGCCCCCCCCCTTTTTTTTTGATCTTACTATTGATAAAAACTCTGCTCCTCTCTACTTCTATCATTTAGACCCTGATCAGAATACTTGCAAATTCATTTTGTAAGCCTTATTGGCATTTCTTAAATCTCTCAGATCAAAAACCCCTTTCTAATGTTGGCCCTGAGTACCTCTAGCTAAACAGAACGAGATCTCTTCTTGTTTCACCCTCTGGGGAGTGAAACTTAACACGAGAAGAGATCCCCAAAGCCTCAAAATAGCTCGGCAAAAAGTTGGACACATGCCGAGTGACCCAAAGTCACCTTATACTCTCCTGAAGTAGAGGTGTGAGAGAGAAAGGGTAGTCGGCTGCTAGGCTCTACCCTCTGCCCCACTTCTTCCAAGAGAGGTCACCCCCACTACCATTCCCCACCCTGCTACCAAGACCTGAAGTCCTGCCCAAAGTTTAGCCTGAGGACACGGCCTCGAGGAGAGGTGGCTGGCCTACTCAGTAGCTTGACAAGACCTTGAATCCCATGGTACAAATCTGATTGCTCCAACCTTACCTTTAACGTAAAAAAAGAGAAAATCCCTTACTTAAATGTTTCTTTTCCCAAGTCTTCTTGGTGGAATGTGGGCATGTTTTGAGCTATTTATGTTACAAATGACCCCAAATTGGTTGAGTGGTACCGTACGCAATAAGAAGTAAATACAACTTGGTTGCCTTCATTTCTTTCCATACACTGACTCATTCCTTTGTTTAACTGAATACTTTGCCCTCTGCAAAGCCCAGACTACCACCTGTTTGTTACCTTTATGTGCTTACGAATCCACCAGCTCTGAAAACCTCTTAGCAAGGTGACCATTTCTAACTTCTCTCTGCCCCTCCTCCTGACTGAAATATCTTTGTTTTTTCTCTCTCCTCTCATTCCCCAAGAATTTTTACCTCTCAGAAGCTTAAATATCTCTTTTCCTTCCCTAGAACGCTATTTTTCAGACAGTTGGATTCATGGGGAGATAATGATACGACTCCGGGAACTAAGTGCAGGGTTTCCGTATCCCTGGTGCCAGTGAAGGTGATTGGTGTTCAGGGCTTTCGGAAGCTCTTTGAAAACAACAGGGCTAGTCAGATTCCTGCAATTTACCTTCTGAAGGCTGAGCGTGTCTGGGCAGTGGCTGCATAATTTGGATGGAGTCATCACTGATGAGACACAGACTTGGCTCAGGCAGGGAGCACTCGTTGCTCTTTTAAACTCCACGGCACCAGGGATGAAGTCACCTTTCTTCTTTTAAAGCCAACAGATTTGCCCTGTAAGTCCCTGTCACTTCTGTTAGAACTTGGTGGGGGTTTTTTTCTACTGACGGTCACCGGGACCTTCTCTCAGGTAAGGAAGCTCTTCTTTTGTGGGTTTCCATCCAAGAAAGCTTGACTGGAGGGGGATTGGGAGGGCATCCCTGGGTAGAGCTGGAGTCAGGTCAAGGGACGTTCTGAGTGAGGAGGACGGCTTGTTCCCAGCCAGCTGGTCTCCACCTGGTGGGCTGGCCGGCCCCGGACCGGATGAGCAGAACCCCATTCAGGCTCAGAGTTGTGGCGGCTGGTCCTCTGAGTGGGCACGGAAATCTAATCCCAGCTTGGTTTTGGGTGCCTGTTCTAGTAGTTGTATAACAAGCATGTGAGTGAAGCACTTCTAAGTGGCCTCCTTCGGGCTGAGACTGTTCTCACTGCTTTGCTGTCCTTACAGCTGGCTTTTGTGTTTTGGGTAGAACCCTTACAGGGTTTCATGATAAAAGTTGATGTGCATAAAAGCTGCAGCTCTCTGGAGAGCCTTCATTTGCCTGAATGGTTCCCTTCTTCCCTAGAGTGCAGCCAGAGACAAAGGTGCCCAGCTCCCTGTTGTAACATGCAGGGACCTCGTGTAAACAATGGCTGGGCTGCGGTGTGTGGCAGAAGTGTGCAACACGTCTTAGTGCCTGTCCGTACAAATTCTAAGAAAATCAGCATGAGTGCTGATGTGTGCATGTGTGCAAGCAGATCTGTGGTCTTCAGACCACTGAAATCTCCCTGCAGGACTTTCTAGGAGTTCTACGAGGCACTGTCACCGATTGAATCATACAGCTCTTATTAGCTTTGGAAGTCTCAGCAAAGACATCTTGATTATGACAGAGATGCCTGCAGGGTGATAAATGGCTTTTGCTGAAGGAGTTGAACCACCGTGAAGTGAAAACATTGAGAGTTACAGAGCCCCTTTATTACTTGACACAGAATCTGCCGCACATGGTATTCACTGCATCCACCCATCGCCTTCAAGGGGGCAAAGAATCTCATTTAGATAAGAGATACTCGTGTCGTTTTAAATGCATTTGCACATTGGCTCCCAGCACTTGCTTACATGTTCACCTCAAAGTTGGCATGTCCAGAATTCATCCTTATCTGAAATCTGCTCTGATTTCTGTGTCCTATAGCTCAGCAAAAGCACCTGGCTTTCCATGACAGATTTCTGGACTTTGTCTTTGACTCCTCCTTCATCCTCACATTCCCGCATCTAGTTTGGCAACACATCCAGCAGATTTTACCTCCATTTTATCTCTCAAAGCCATCCATTCTCCTACTCCCATGGCTATTTTCCTGGTCTAAGCCATTACCACCTCCTTCCAGGAATATAGAAACCTCCCAGCCAGGCTTCCCCTGTCTTCTCACCTTTCTGGTGCAGCCAGCGTGATTCTGCAATGGTTCATCAGCACCTGCTCAATCCAGTCAATCACTAGTCTGGTGATCCTGTCTTCTTTTGAGAGAGAGAGAGAGAAGGGGAGGAGCAGAGAGAGAGGGAGAGAGAAAGAATCCCAAGCAGTCTCTTCGCTGTCAGCACAGAGTGCAACACAGGGCTCGAACTCATAAACCGTGAGATCACGACCTGAGCCAAAGTCAGATGCTTAACCGAATGAGTTACACAGGTGCCCCTGGTGATCCTGTCTTCTTAATATCCCTCAGAAATGTTCCTTTCTTTCCCTCTCGCCACCACTACCGTGGTCCGGTCGGCCAACACCCTTTGCCTGAGTTGTCTCTCAGCTGCCCCTCCTGCTAACAGGCTCGCTCCTTTCCTAGTGGAAGACACTTCACACTTCTTGTGCTTCCAAGTTATTAAAGGATATTTTGTACAAGAGCAGAACTTGAACTACTTCTTACTCTCTCTGAGGTCTAGAAACATCAGCTTCTGTATGACTTTTGTAGATACTTCAAGGAGGGAGGCAGAGAGAATGGGAGAAGATACGACATGTATATTGCAGTGAGAAGATGGCCTGAAGAATACATAAAGCTCATATATTTGATTCCCATCTCCTCTTTCTAGTGTGGCCTGGGCCAAACTGGTAAACCTTCTTGAGACTCATTTTCCTCAACTGTGAAATGGAATGGAAATAATAATGCCAGCATCACTAGGTGAATGGAAGAGTTAAAGAAGGCTCTGAAACATAGCAATTAAGACTCTTTAGTTCCTTTTCTTCTTTCCATTCCTTTTAAGGCTTATAATCTCTCACTATCATGTACCTTATAAGTATTCATACGTATAATTATCTGTTTGGGACATGATAGGAAGAAGGAATAGCAAAGAAACACAGAAGAACACTCTTAAAAGAATTTGCAGTTTACTTAGGGAGGCAAAGCAAACCGCAATAGTATAAAAACATCTATAAAACAAGCATTCTGCGATTGTCTTGTGTATAGCACCGGTTGAATACACAAGCACAGAGGGCTTGTGTAAACAGGCCTGTGAATATCTGTAGACCGAGTGTAAGTTGTCTATATCAAGCAATTTTTAGATTTAGGTTCTTCAGGGACTTAAAAAAATCATTGGCCTCTTTGATGTTGAAGCAAGACTTCCCAGGAGACTTCATACTTTTCGAGTGACTTTAGGGCATACAGATTAAATGACCTACTCATTTAAGTGACTTTACACATTCATTTATTCATCAAAGATGTATTGAGCACCTACTCTGTGCCAGATCCTATATTGTACCGTTCTGTGATTCTACCACGGGACATGGATGATAATCCTCTTGAATCACAGCTAGCCTTAGGGAGTTGTTTGACCCATAACATAAGAAGAGAGTGACGTTGGGGATAACCATGGCTAGATTCTAAGAAGTCTTGCAGCTTCCTCCTGGGTTTCTTGGCTTACTCGCTCTGGGGGAAGCCAACCATTATGTAAAGTTATGTGTGGCAACCTGGCTGTTGGGGGAGGGGTGGGGTAACTCTGATTTTGTAGTGTTTTTATAGATAAGCACTCCCTCCCACCATGGCCAATTTCAGGCTACCAAAGTGACGGCATGAGATGCAGAATTGGACAGAAATACACAGAATTGCCCCGTACAAGTTGGTACGAGCCAGCCCCAGGGCATGGCTGCCAATTCCTCCGGGGCTACTGTGCTGTGCGGAAGCTAGCTAGGTGCACAGGCTACAGGAGGAAAAGCCAAGCAGCCCCAGATCTTCCAGCCATTTGAGTTTACGTTCCAGGAATGGAGCCTTCAGACGACTCCAGACCCAGCCACTAACGAAGTGCAGCTGGATGAAAGACCCTGAGCAGGAATTGCTAGGCTCAGCCTCAGCAACCCACAGAGCCCTGAGACATAATAACAATTTATATTGTCTAAGTTTAGAGGTGGTTGTTACACAGCAAAAGAGATTTGGAACAAGGTGGTAGTCTTGTCTCTGCAAAAGCCAGCCCAAATGAAGCACCCCAGGAAAGTGTGGAGGAGTAGTGGAGTCTATCCAGAGAATTCTTTGTTTGTGCCTGGTGTCAGGCCTCAGAGCACAAGAAAAAAATGTTTTAGTTAAAAAGGGCTGAGAAAGAGACTTAGCTACTTTACCAACTAGTTTTACTGTTATAACTGAAAACAATTCTCTTACACATACACACACGTGCGCACACACACACACACACACACACACACACTTGCACATACACCCGCTTCTCTCATTCTCTGCTTCCATCATTGTCCAAGGCTCTGACTGAAGATCACTACCTGCTCTTTTGGCTCTAGTCCATCCTCTGCGTGGGATCCGGGGAGCAGGAAGAGGGAAGCAGGCAGAACAGAACAAATAAGAAGTCAAGGAAATGCCCAATCCCTGAGGTCTGGTAGGGAGCCACGGAGACTTCTAGAAAAGACCCCCCCCTAAAAAAAATTAAAACAGGAAGCATGGGGAAGGCACAGAGATTAGTTGTTAAGGCATGAATTTTGAAATCAGATGACCTGGATTCCAGTCTGGATTATGACATTTTCTAGTTGGTCGACCTTGGAAAGTACCTTGACATCTCTGCTCTCAATTTCTTCATCCTTAAAATCTGGATAATAATGCCATCTCACTAAGTGCTCGTGAAGATTAAACGAGATGATGTTTGTAGAGTGCTTAGCACAGTACCCACAGACATTGTGCTTAGTTAGTAGCAGTTAACAGGAGGAGGAGGAGGGGTCACACCGGTGTCATTACTGTCACAAATTCCAAAGCCACGGCTCCTTGCTAAGCCTTGAACTTCAGTTTGTCAGTCACACAACACGTGCCCAAGGTAAGTGTGCAACAAATACTCAAATCAGACTGCATATCTGTATTTGAAATAGTCTACCACCATCTTTTTCTGTCTCTCAGATAAACTTCCAAGGGCTTAAAAAGCGTAAGTGGGCATTATTTCTCCTTTCAGTGTGCAGTATGAACCACGACCGTGTTTTCTCATTTCTTGTGAGTCCTCTTCATACCTTCTACTAGTCTGAAGTTCAGTGCGCAATACATTTAAACTATTATTATCCTAAAAACTCTAAGGAGAAATTGAGGTTGGGTGACTTATGCTAGGATCCTGAGCAGAGGGTGCCCCAGAAATCTTAAGGTTACCAGTTTACAGATGTCACTACTTTGGTAGGACAGTCAGGGTGAAGGATACATGATTCTTGAGAGCAAAATGTGAGTGTTAAGTTCTTTTGCTTTATTCATACTTTGTGAATGAGAGTTATTAAAACTTTAATCTATGAAGTGACATTAGGCAGACATGTGTTGTGAAATTTATGGTTAGTCTAGTCACGTGGATTTTTTAAACAAAGAGTAATGCAGACATTCTGTTAAAAAATAGCTGAGTTGTATGCTTTTAAAAAAAACTTGTATTGTGAAATATTTATAGACTCATGAATGTGTGCCTGCTTCTCCCAGCCTTTTCCAATGTTAACATTTTGCATAATTATAGCACAATATCAAAACTTGGTAACTGAGATTGGTACAATTTATAGACCTTATCAGTTAGATTTTAACCCATTAGACATGCACTCATTTGAGTGTATATGTATGTAATTATATGTCATTTTTATTATGTTAACTTCATGTAACTACCACCACAGTCAGTATAGAAAACTATATCATCACCGCAAGTCTCTCTTGTACACCCCTCTGAACCCACCTCTCATCCCTAACCCTTTGAAGCCATTAGTCTATTGTCCATCTATGTAATTTTGTTTCAGGAGCATTACATAAATAGAATCATATGCAGTACTTACATGCACGAGGTTGACCATTTCCACTCGGCAAAATTTCCCTGAGATACATCCAGGTTGTTGCATGTATCAGTCATTGGTTCTTTTTTTATTGCTGAGTCGTAGTCCACAGTCTGGATGTCCCATGGTGCGTTGAATCAGTCATCCACTGGAGGACATCAGAGTGGTTTCCAGCCTGGGGCTACTACAAAGAAAGCTGCCGTGAGCATCTGTACAAGTTTCTACATGAACAGAAATTGTCATTTCTCTGGGATAAATGCCTCAGAGGGCAGTACCTGGGTCTTACGGGAGTCCATTTCCAGTTTGAAAATGAACCGCCCATCTTTTTTCTAGAGTGGCCATTTGTGTTGCATCACCATCAGCAATGTATGAGTAATGGAGTCTTTCTGCATCCTTGTCAGCATTTGGTGTTATCACTATATTTAAACCACTCTAATAGGTGGGTAGTGGTATCTCATTGTGATTTTAATTTGCATTTGGCTAATGGCTAATGGTGTGGAACATCTTTTTGTGTGCTTTTTTTTGCCATCTGTGTTTCTTCTTCAGTGAAATGTCTATTAATTTTTTTTGCTCATTTTCTAATTGGATTGTTTTTTTACTGTTGAGTTTTGTGAGTTCTAGAGATATGTCCTTTTTCAGATGTGCAGTTTACAGATAGTTTCTCTCTATATATAAATAGAACTTTTCATAGAGTAAAAGATTTTAAAATATTTATTTATTTATTGAGAGAGAGAGCGAGCATGTACGAGCAAGGGAGGGGCAGAGAGAGAGGACAGAGGATCCGAAGCGGGCTCTGTGCTATCAGCACAGAGCCCGATGAGGGAACTCATGAACCATGAGATCATAACCTGAGCCAAAGTCAGATGCTTAACTGACTGAGCCACTCGGGTGCCCCCATAAAGCAAAAGTTTTTAATTTTAATGAAGTCCTATTTATCAATTTTTCCTTTTATGGGCTGTTCTTTTTTTTTTAATTTTTAAAATGTTTTATTTACTTCTGAGAGAGAGAGACAGCATGAGCAGGGGAGGGTCAATGAGAGAGGGAGACACAGAATCTCAAACAGGCTCCAGGCTCTGAGCTAGCTGTCAGCACAGAGCCCGATACGGGGCTCGAACCCACGAACAGTGAGATCATGACCTGAGCCGAAGTTGGACGCTTAACCGACGACTGAGCCACCCAGGTACCTGCCCCATGGGTTGTTCTTTTATTGCAAAGTATAAGAACTTTAGCCTGGTCCCAGTCCTCAAAGGACTACATATAGAAAAATACTATATAGGGACATTTAAATATATAAAAATTAAAAAAATTTTTTTTAATATTTATTTATTTTTGAGAGAGAGAGAGATACAGAGTGTGAGTGGGGGAGGGGCAGAGAGAGAGGGAGATGCAAAATCTGAAGCAGGCTCCAGGCTCTGAGCTATCAGCACAGAAACATGCAGGGCTCAAACTCACAAGTGGTGAGATCATGACCTGAGCTGAAGTCTGACTCTTAACTGCCTGAGCTACCCAGGTACCCCAATACATAAAATCTTAATGAAACATATAGATGAAAACCATATAAATGAAACCAACATACAAATGACAGACAGGAAAGTTATTTGTAGTATCTATGTAACATAGTAAAATATATTTTCCTAAATGTAAATTTTCTAAAATTTCAATAGTACATTGCAACTGAGTAAACATGGACCAAGTACATGAACAGGCTGTTCAGAAGAAAAGAAATACAAACGGCCAAAAACCTTAAGAAGGAAAGATAACCCCCAATTTAACAAGCAAAATTAAAAGTGATAAAACTTGCTTCTTTTTATTATTTAAAGAATTACAAAATTAGCACGCATTGTAAAAAATGTAAAAAGCATTAAAAGTATATAATGTTAAGTGAATGTTTCCTTCAAAGCCTCATTGTACCCTCCCAAGCCTGAAATCTTTCCTTCTTCTTTCCCTAGAAATAATCTCTATTAAAAGTTTGCTATTACTTTGAGCCCTTTCTCTATGTGTGCTTATGTGTATGGGCATGTGTGTGTACGTATGTATGTGTGTGTGTGTGTGTGTGTGTATTTCTTCCTTATACAAATTGGATCCTATTTACAAATTGTTCTACACCTGGTTTTCTTCAATTCACATCATCACCATGAGTTTTCATATTGATTATTATAGTCACCTTACTTGTTTAAGTGGCATAGGATTTACAGTATAACTATACCTTATTTTATTTAAGTATTTATGAAGAGGCATTTAAATGTTTCCTTTCTTCTTTCATTACAAGGAATGCTGCATTATATATATCTTCGTGTTCACTTGTTTTACAGTCGTGTTCTGTAGGATAGATATTCTGAAGTGAAATTGCCGGATTCAAGGACATAGAAATTTTATATTAGACAACATGCCAAATTACCATGCTTTTAAAAGTTTATTTATTTATTTTGAGAGAAAGAGACAGAGACAGAAGAGAGAAAGAGAGAATCCCAAACAGGCTACGCACTGCCAGCTCAGAGTCCAATGTGGGGCTCAAACCTATGAACAACGAGACCACGAACTGAGACGAAATTAAAGTCTGTTGCTCGACTGACGGCACCACCCAGACACCCTGCCAAATTGCCATTTTAAAAGCTGTATCAGTTTTTTCATCTACCAAAATGTGAGAATACCTATTTCTTCAAAAGGTCACCACATCTCTTTATATTAACCAGTGTTCTCTAAAGAAGATTTTAATTAATTAATTAATTAACTTAGAGTGTGTGTGTGTGTGTGTATGAGAGAGAGAGAGAGAGAGCCTGTGGGCACAAGCATGCTTGTTAATGGGGGAGGGGCAGAGGGCAGGGGAGGTAGAGAGTCTTAAGAATTAAGCAGGCTCTGCGCCCAGCATGGAGCCTGACTCGGGTCTCAGTCCCACAACCATGACTTAACCAGAGCCAAAAGCAAGAGTTGGATGCTCAGCGAACCCAGCCACCCAGGTGCCACTTAACCAGTGTTTTAAAACACTTTGATGGGGTGCCTGGGTGGCTCAGCCAGTTAAGCATCTGACTTCAGCTCAGGTCATCATCTCATGGTTTGTGGGTTTGAACCCCACATGGGGCTCTGTGCTGACAACTCAGGACCTGGAGCCTCCTTCAGATTTGATGTCTCCTTCTGTCTCTCTCTCTCTGCCCCTCCCCTGCTTGTGTGCCTGCTCTCTCTCCAAAATAAATAAATGAATATTTTAAAAATTAAAAAACAAAACACTCTGACAATGTGATGAGTGAAAAAAGTCACCATTATTTTAAACTGCATTCTCAGAGTATTGAGACTGAACTTGTTTTTTTTACACATTTATAGTTCATGTTTGTTACTCCGTTAATTGTCAGTTTATAGCTTTGCCTATCTTTCTGTTGACTGTCATTTTCTTATTGCT
This sequence comes from Hyaena hyaena, assembly GCF_003009895.1. NCBI lineage: Eukaryota > Metazoa > Chordata > Mammalia > Carnivora > Hyaenidae > Hyaena > Hyaena hyaena. The sequence goes on along the minus strand of NW_024081138.1, from coordinate 807,132 downwards.
ATGTGAAACTTGTTTACAGTCTGGATATTAATCTTTTTATACATGTTGTAAATATTGTCTTCCTTCCTTCATTTTTATTTTACTTTTCTTTATTGTGTCTTTCTTTGTGGAGAAGTTTTAATTTTATGTAGTGCAATCTGTCTATCCTTTATTTTATGACTTCTAGATTTCATATATTAGCAAAGTTTTCCCACACCAGGATAAAATTATTTCTTCTAATATGTTTAGGGATTTGCTTTTACTGCTTAGATCTTTTATTTGTCTTGAATTTATATATACTGTGAACTAGGAATCCACCTTAAAAAATAGCCAATTAACCCAATACTCTTTATTGAATAGTCTATCTTTTCCCCACTGAATTGAAATGCCAATTGTTTTCATATACCAAATCAATTTCATTGATTGTTTTTAAACCTTTTTATCCTATTCAAATAAATAATTTATTCCACCAATAAAATCACATTGTTTTAATTTCTTTAGTTTTATAATTTGTTGTATTATGGAAAGGAGGTACCCTCTCAAATCCTGTCATTATTTTTCTATAGCAAAAATGTCTAGGTTAGGGGTGCCTCCCCCCACTCTCATGCCGATGTATACACACTATCTCTCTCTCTCTAGAGATAAACTTAAAAATCTATAAATAAATAAAAGTAAATGTTTTTTACTTTACAAGAAGTAAAGATATATGTGTGTGTGTTTGTGTATGCAGGCATATGTGTGCGTATATAAAAATTTCATAAAAATATATGCATACACATATAACTATACATGAAAACCTGCCCCCAGAGGTTCTGTTTTCATAGGTTTAGGAGAGGGCCTGGGCATCAGCATATTTTAAAAGTGCCCCACGGGGTTCCGATGTGCAGTCACAGTTGAGAACCAATGCTGATGATGTGAGGCCTAAAAGGGTCCCCAGAAGGCCACTGTGATGAGGTTTTTCCAAAATATAGTTAATTGGGAATGCAACCCAAAGTAACCCATCACTTCTCTGTCAGGCTAAGTGTTGGCATGAGACTGAGTGCAAATAGGTCCAGAGGGGAGTGGTGGAAAAGAGCGTCACTTGAATGCGTGTGAAAGCATCCATCTCTGTGGTCGTCCTTTTTGTTGAAAGGTTTAGACTCATTCGGGGTTCCTCAACACGTAAGGGATTCTTTTAAAATAATCATGACCGTAGAAGATACAGGGATCTCATGGAAAAGCAAACACAGCAAAACAGCTGTGTCTCAGGAGCCCAGAATGTGGTTGGTACTGGAAGGTTCCAGGAGAACTCCGGGAGCTAAGGTTTACTTGGAGATCCTCCCATAAAGATCCTCCCAAGATGCTAAGGGAAAATCTGTCAGGAATGTATAGATGACCCTTGCACTCTGAACATATCTAAAGGTCTTTTTTAGCTCCACTTATTTAGGCTTTTCAAAGATCTTAACAGCCTAGGAATTTAGGAGAACGGAATTATTTTCCCATGGAATTAGGTCTGTGCCGTAGGTGGCTGTGGAGAACTTGAGGTGTGACTAGTGTAAACTGACATTCACTCTAAGTCAAAATACATGCTGGATTTTGCAGTCTTGGCCTGAAAAAAAGAAATCTAATATTGCCATCAACACTTTTTTTTATCGATTACATGTTGAAACACTATTCTGAATAAAGCAGATTAAATAAATACATTATTAAAATTAATTTCACCTGTATAACTTTTTTAGTGAGGCTCTTAGAAAAAAAAATTTTAAATTATACATGTGACTCACATTTTCTTTCTAATGGACACTTGGATGAGATGGTGACTCTGACATTTACCCCTGCACAAGTGTGTAAAGATCTTTATTTGGACAACAGCCCTTTGCTGTGGAGCCCACTTCAATACACTGTTCTTCTTTTTATTGTTATTATTCATAGATTTATATAGAACAGTTTTAACTTTACAGAAAAAATTGCAGAGACGGTATGCAGAGTTCTCATACACCCCACACCCAGTTTCCCTTAGTATTAACATCTTATGTTAGTAAAGTGTATTTGTTACAATTAATGAATATTGATGCAGTGCATTAGTATGAACTGAAGTCTACAATTTATTTATATCTCCTTACTTTTTACCAAATGCCCTTTTTCTGTTCCAGAACTCATCTAGAATGCCGCATTACATTTAGGTCTTCATGTCTTCTTAGAATTCTCTTGGTTCTGACAGGGTTTTTTAAAAATATTAAATGGACTGATTTAATTTCCTTTAATATATTATTTTTTCATTTAAATCCAAGTTCGTTAACATATAGTGTAGGAATGGTTTCAGGAGTAAAGTTTAGTGATGCATCACTTACATGTATGTAACACCCAGTGTTCATCCCAACAAGTGTCCTCCTTAATGCCCATCACCCATTTAGCCCATCCCCCCACCCAATACACTGCCAGCAACCCTCAGTTTGTTCTCTGTCAATACGCCCTTCTAGATCAGAGCTGTGACAGTTTGGTTCATTATCAGAGCTGTGGTCATTTGTCTTATTCTGGCTCTGTGTCTCTGCTTCATAGAGTGCATTTCAATTCCTGTTCTGAAATAGAACCACTTAATCCTCTCCTGTGGTTTTGCAATATCCCACGCCTAGGCGGCCTCATTTATGGCTCTGCCTCAGCAAGTCCTTACAGAACTTTCCTCTGCCTCTTTGTCTCTCTTGCTCCTTCCTGCTTAGCCCCTTCCTTTCTGGAATGGCACAGAGCCCATGTTTCACGTGTGCACTTTAGGCCACGTATTACACATGTTCTTTTCTAGGAAATGGGTTCCAGCCAGCAGCCTTGCTCTGGGGACAGATGATGGCTTCCTAATACTCCATCACAGTTTTCCTCATGGAATGAAGTTTGCAGGTAGAATAAGTCACTTCCAGAAGTGTATCTACTTCAGGAGTTAATAAAGATCTTAATCAAAACAAACTACTCTCAGGCGCCTGGGTGGCTCGGTCGGTTAAGTGTCTGACTTCAGCTCAGGTCATGATCTTGCCATTGGTGAGTTCGAGTCCCACATCGGTCTCTGTGCCGACAGCTCAGAGCCTGGAGTCTGCTTCATATTCTGTGTCTCCCTCTCTCTCACTCTCTCTGGCCCTCTCCCTCCCTCAAAAAAAAAAAAAAAAAAAACCATTAAAAAAAAACCCAACTACTATTGCCATTTATTGAGTTGCATTACCAGATAGGATCTATATGAGGTACATTACAGGTATTTCTCATTTCGTCCTTACAGCAACCCCACAAAGTGTGTGTTGTGATCCTCTGTTTTTTAAACATTTTTTAAATGTTTTATTTATTTCTGAGAGAGAGAGAGAGAGACAGCGTGAGCAGGGGAGGATCAGAGAGAGGGAGATACAGAATCTGAAACAGGCTCCAGGCTCTGAGCTACCTGTCAGAACAGATCCCGACGTGGGACTCGAACCCACAAACTGTGAGATCATGACTTGAGCCAAAGTCGGACTCTCAACCGACTGAGCCACCCAGGTGCCCCATGTGATCCTCTGTTAGAGAGTGGGAAAATGAGGCTTAGCAAGGTATATACCTGACTCTTGGATCACTGCTAGGAAATGGTGGACCTGGGATTTGAATCTAGATCTGTCCCTGAAGTCCTTGCTCTTACCCAAATTTAGACTGTACATTTACACTGCCTCCTCCATGCTGTCACCTCCCGAACTGGGCAGCCACGAGTTGGAATTCAATGCTGCATAACAGGTGATATCCCTAAGCAAACTTGCTGAATGATGACAGTGCTATGTGTTTGATTACTGTTTTGATGATCCTCCAGTTGACATATGATGTTCACAAAATTCTGTTAAAGATAGAATAATGGACTTTATGAGCCTTATTTCACACACTAGAAAAGCTGAGCTCCAGGAAGATGAAGTGATTTGTCCAGGGTCACTAAATTAAGAAACAAATCCAAGCAAGCCACCTGAGAACCCAGTTTTCTTGAAATATTTCTCTTCCTTTTCCCTACTTCATCAGCATGTACTTAGGCATTGTGCTACCTGGATGGCAGAACATGGTGACAAATCTTTTGCTGTGATTTCTGGTAGAACCGTGAGTTATGTGAAGAGTTTGCAGGTACAGACTCGTTGGAGTCTCTCAGCTGTAGGTATGTCGGTCTCATTCATCCAAAAAACATTGCCCAACCCCACTTCCAGCCAGATATGGGGCTACTGGGCTAACAGTGGTAATGGAAATGTGGATATGATATCATTTTTGTTCTGAAGAGACACTTCCTACTGTGCATGACAATCATCTTGTAAAGAGAGTACTATCATCCAATGGAAAAGCATTGTCCTAATGAGATATAAAAAAGTTCTGCAAAGCACAGAGAAGGAAATAACTGCCTGGGAAGGCTTCATGGTAAAGCTTGGTCTCAATGGACTGACTTTAGAGATGAAAAGTCTGAGTCACTGCAAAGAACCTCATAGCTTTATAACTTCATTAAGCTTCCTAAAAATATGCTTGTTGCCATAGCTCCTCAGAGTAGTAGCATACATTATTTATTGGAGTACTTAAAATATTAACATCAGTAAACTACTCAGTGTCTTCACAAATATTCTGCTTAGTTGGATGAGCCAATTTGAAATAATGGTTTTTAAGTTACTCAAACTTTCCAATTCTACAAAGCTGGTAAGAATACTTGGGAACAAATAAGGATCCTAGAAGAATCATGCCAACTGTCTAAATAACCATATCAGACAGAGGAAGACACTGTGCCTCCAGCATTTCATGTCCCTTTATTCATGTAAAGAGGTATTTTCTTATATAGTGGATACTTAAGAGCATTCTACTCTTCTCTTCTCAGCTTAAGAGTCTTGTCTTGTATGTGCTGCTGAATTTTATCACTTGAAACCCAAATGTGGACTCTGATGTGTTTGATTTATTTGGAGATGGAAAGAAAAGAATCTTCCAAATTTAGAAAGAAGCTCATCAGAGCCAAACTCTTGGAGCTGCCCGAGAGGATATTGCCCTGTGTGCTACCCTGGTCCACAAGGTGGCTGGTGATTGGATTTCTCTGATAGAAGATACTAGTACAATAGACTGAATATTCGTGTCCCTCAAAATTCATACATATTGAAGTCCTAACACCCCAATGTAATGGTATCGGGAGGGCCTTTGGATGTGATTAGGTCATAAGGGTGGAGCCCTCATGCAAGGAATTAATGCCCTTGAAACAGGATCCCAGTGAACTCTCTAGCCTCTTCTGCCATGTGAAGATGCAATGAGAAGTCAGCAGTGTGCAACCAAGAGGGAGTCCTCCCCAGAACCTGACCATGCTGGCAGCCTCATCTTGGACTTTCAGCCTCTAGAACTATAAGAAATAAATTTCTGGTTTTTATAAGCCACCCAATGTATGGTACTTTGTCATAGCATCCCAAACTGACTAAGACACCTAGATTTCAGATAACGGAGGTGATAGCTAGGAGTTCCTAGCTGAGAAGAAGATCCCATCGTGGAACCACTTCTCTCTTGCACTTCAACTTAATTGTCTGGCTTGTTTTCTGGGTGTGACAAGATAGATTTATACGTTCTACTCATTACCACTGTGGAACACTCCTTTTGATTTCTGACTTGAAGAAGAAGGTTCAGATCTGCAAGACTCAGAGAGCACCAGAACTAGGGTCAATTTTTGATATTTCTGGAAAAGTATGCCGTCTTTAATCAGCCTTTGAAGAATAGAATAAGGAGGTAGGGGCCCTAAAATAGCTCAGCAGCACTGAGAATTGTTGCTGAATGTCAATATATTAAGGATTTAAAAATGAGATTCTTGACAAAAGTGTTCACAAATGTTATGGGCTGCCTGGAGGGAAAGGAAGGTCCTTCCCACTGGTAGTATTTTACGTTTTTAAATTTAAGCCAGGTAGGCATATACTGGAGAGTCATGCATAAGGCAAGGGTTGGACTAAAATTCTAGATTTTATTATTTGCTGATCTTTGGTTTACCTTGTGCATGCCCCTATGCTTGTACTTAGTACCTTATTCTGTAGTGACACGTCTAGATATCTGTCTCCTTGACAAGGTTTAAAACTCCTTTGAGAAAAAGTGACACTTACCCTTTTCTATCCCAAGCATTTAGCACAGTGACTAGAACATAGGAGATACTAAGTAAATATTTATCAAATGAATAAATGAATTAATTTTGTATGACTAATAATATCTCAATATACATCTTGATTTATAGTGTAAGTTCATGTATATTTTGATTTGTAGCATAAGTTATCAGCAAGTGGACTTTCTTATTGTAAGGGTGTTCATATTCTTTACAACCCCTTGTTGCTTGAATACTTGGATGATGCAATATACCACATGATTCCCCACATATGACTCTTCTACATAATTTATTCCTTCTCTACAGTTGGAACTATATTATGGCAGTTAAGGCACAGTCAAGGTTATGGCAAGGGGTTTTCTAAATTTGTATTTCTAGATCTAGTCCCACTGCCAGAAAAGCCTCTAGAGATGGTGGTTAGAGGTTTAGGTGTGAGTTGGCTGTATTAGGTAGGCAGGTGTCTCCTGTGGATAGTCATGTGTAGTTTCATCCCAAGCTTGGGGAGGGAGGCAGGTGTGTGAAGGGCAGGGGCTCTAGTGGCATTCTGGGCAGAGGAGCAGGTATGCAGACTGAAGTGGGAGTATGAGTGGGAGAATCTCAGCAGGTTAGACTGGATGAGAAGGTCAGAATGGGGCCAAGAAGCAGAGGCAGATAAGGTGTGGTGTTTAAGTGGAGAAATTTCCAAAGAAGCAGAGGAGGTAGGTGAGGTTGCAAAGAGAATATGTTTCCACATGTTAAACTGAGAGATGCTTGTGCCAAGCACCACCATTCATTCATTCAGCAAATATATGTGGAGTGCTTACCGTGGGCCAGCCACTGTACAAATGCTGGGGATACAAATAAGTGGGATCTCTGCTCTCAAGGACATAAACTATGAAGTAAACTCTACATATTAACAGATAGTGTGAAACATGTAATGAGGTAAGCACAGGGAAGTCTGTGGGAACACATAACCAACTCTAAGATGAGATGTAAAGGATAAGCTGTAGTTAGCAAGGTGAGGCAGGAAGAACAATCTTGCTAGAGCTCTAGAATGGCTGGATGAATATACAAAAGACCAAAGAAAGCTGCTTATTCAGAGATTGTAAATACTTCTCTATAGTTGGGCCTTATGTGTGAAGCCATCCAGACTTTTCCCTTGGAATAATGAATCATTGGAGTATTTTAATCAAGGGGTGACATGATCAGATGTGTGTTTTTAAAATAGTAATACAACTGGAATGCCCAGGTAGCTCAGTCGGTTAAGCGTCCAACTCTTGATCTCGGCTCAAGTCATGATCTCATGGTCATGAGATCAAGCCCCATTTTGGGTTCTGTGCTGACAACATGGAGCCTGCTTGGGATTCTCTCTCTCCCTCTCTTGCTGCCCCTCCCCCCCCATTTGTATGCACATTCTCTCAAAATAAATAAACAAAAAATTTTACAAAGAAAATTTAAAATATACTATACAGCAAAGTGTGGAGACTGGGTTGGAGGAAAGGAAGACCAGACCAGGGGCCCACTGAAATCACTGTAGTATTTCAGTGGGAGATGATAGTGGCTGAACTGAGAACAGAGAAAAGCAAATATATTCTTGAGGCATCTGAAAGTTAGAATGGACAAAGCGCGGTGATTGATCCAGTGTGCGACATAATCAATCAATCAAGGATAGCCTGTTTCTGGCTCAGGCAGCCAGGCAGATGGCTTGCTCTGGAGGCGGCTCTGAAAAGAGAGGAGGACATGTCTGTTTAGGGAGAGTTCTGGCTGGGAGGGAGTCATAGTTAACTTCCTCAAGTCTAAAGGTCCATTGGGTCCCACACCTCTCTCCTGGGGCAGGCAGATTTCCTTTGCCAGCCTAACAGTATCCGATATGAGACTAGGGTCCTTACAAACACTGGTCATTATCATTTATGCATCTGTTCAATCAACAAGTGTTTATGAAAGATCAATTATGTATTCAGAGTATCCTGTATTCCATACATCCCTGTGTCCAATGATGCAGGTGGCTTAGTGCTTCTCTTTACTTTTCCTATATTATTTTTTCAGATTTATTGAAGTTTAATTGACAAATAATATTGAAAGATATTTAGAGTGTACACTGGTGATTTGGTGTATGTGTACATTGTGAAATGAGTCTTCCCACCTAGTTAGCTTATCCCTTACCTCACATATTTACCTTTTCTTCTTATGGGGGACAACATTTAAGTTCTACTCTTTTAACAAATTTCACTTTTATAATACAGTGTTATCAGCTAGAGTCAGTGGACTGTACATTAGACCCTCAGACCCTATTCATCTTACAGCTGAAAGTTTGCACTCTTTTACCAACCTCTCCCTATTTTCTCCAACTTCCTGCCCCTGGCAACTACTTTTCTATTTTTTTTCTAAGTGTTCTACTTTTTTCTTTATAGATTCGACATATAAGTGATATTACGTAGTATTTTTCTCTCTCTTTGGCTTCTTTCCCTCCAGATCTACTACGTGAGTGTGTACATGTAAATAAAACACTTTCATTCATTCATTAACAAGACACCATATTTCCACATCTTGGCTATCATAAATAATGCTTCAATGAATGTGGGAATACAGGTAGCTCTTTGAAAAATGTTTCTCAAAGTCAGTTACAGCTGTAGAATTTCAACAGGCTTTCCAACTCCCATCACCTCACCTTATCCTTTAAAGTATTTCCTCATTCCCCATTCCCAAGGTTGCATTAATTTTGTCTTTTTAGGGGCACTTTAGGGTCACTTTTTAGGGGCACTAGTCAGCCGGTTAAGCGTCTGACTCTTGGTTTTGGCTCAGGTCATGATATCTGATATCTGATATCATGATATCTCATGATTTGTGAGTTCAAACCCCGAGTTGGGCTCCAGGCTGACAGAGCAGAGCATGCTTGGGACTTTCCCTCTTCCCCTCTCTTTATCCCTCCCCCACTCTCTCTCAAAAATAAATAAGCATAAAAGATTTTTATTGTTGTTGTTTTTTAGTTTCTTCTGCACAGACTTAGTCTTTGAGAAAGTTTAGACTTGGATAGAAGTTCCACACTCTATAGAAAACCCTGAATAAATTATGGCCAGAGGCCTGGAAAGTGTTTTCCAGGCTCCACAGTTTCATGAACAGCTCTGGGGCTTCCCGTGACTGAAGTGATAGTGTTAGGGTGTCAGTAACAGATGGGATTAATCAAAGTCTTCCTCGAAATACTTGTGCTTGATGCAATTTCAGTTCATATTTTGTGTGTGGCTTTCCCAAGCTGGGGTGTGAAATTCAAGCATCAGAGAAACCAGCAGGGTTTGTAGGTTGAAGTTAATAAAACACTGTGAGCCTATGTAGCTCAGATTAATAAAATAAATGCATGAGTGTGAGAATCTAACCTCACACATCCAGAAGAGACCATCCTACAAATCTGGTTCCTTGGTAGGGGAGGGAGTGCCTAGGTCACCGGGCCAAGAAGGATGGGGACAAGTAATCAATAGAGCTTGGTTTTTGTCAAATAAAGCTATTAGAATCTCCAACTCCTCAAAGAGACTGCAAGAATTAATGATGAAGTGGTTTTGAATGACCAGTCTCCTGTAAATAAAAGTTGCTTTTTAAGGATGTAGTAATATTATTAATGTTATTTCATGATGGGTGAAGATACAAGATGTTGAATACTTAGGTCATTTGTTTAAATGATTTTGCCAGCGTGATCACGGCTCAGGATTGGATTTCTATTCCGGACATGTTTTTAGTTTTGCACGGAGAGCATGTCTTGATCCGGTGGCAGATTATCTCTAGTCTTGATCAGCCACCTCTCATGTGCTGAGGCTGATGTCTCAGTTTGCTAATGGATAAATAACACAGCTTTCTCCACCCACTGATGTGCGTGGATAGGTCGCCTTTGTATATAAAGCATATTATTATAGGCTGCAGGTTTTGGAAGACTGAACAAGCCTTTGCCGACATCTGGTCCTAATTCCTTCATTTAAAGTTGAGAAAATTAAGCCAGAGAGAGTAAGTGGTTTGCCCCAAATCACCCAGTAGTGCCAGAGCCAAGGCTAAAATCTGGGTCTATCCATAAGGCCAGTGTTTTTGCTGTGTCATTGTGCTATATCCCCTCTGGTCTAGAATTCCCTTCTAAAACTTTTGGGTGCTTGGATTGAAAACAAATCCCTAGGGAGCCAGTACCCAATAAAATATAGCACATTCTATGGTACCGCCTGGTATTTTACTAGAGATTTTTGGTTAGTCCTTGCAATTCCCAAGAGTACCAAACTTCTCCAGGCAGGCAGCCAAAAGACAACCTGTCAATGTGCCGTGCCTGCGGGAGAACTTCAAGGCAACTTTCAACAGTGTTCTAGAGACCAAAACAAGCCAGCTGGTCTGATTACAACAACTGATAATCCGTGGCCATCCTAGTTAGGCTGATATGGTTTCTGACGTGGTGGATAGTCCATGCACTGCACTTCTAGATCAAGTCAATCAGTCATGGCCAATTATTCAGCCACAACCATTTGAGAACCTGCTACATGCAGAGCTTTATGAAAATCTCTTTGGAATGAAAAAGCAAAAGATTGGCCATGAGTTGTAATCCTCCCAGATACAGGTAGAGATTCCCCAGGCTGGATGGACCTCTCAGAGGCAGCTGGTGAGTTAACCTTTTGATGAAAGCCAAGACCCTCATGACATGTGACTTTCTGTTAGTTTTCAAGGGGAAATTTCACATTGATCTCGATGGTCCTTCTTAGCCCTGATATTTTTCTTTCAAACGACGCTTATTGTATACTTCTTTCAGACTATCAGAGCAATGCATGTTTATTGTTGAAATGCACAAAATTACAAAGAAAATAAAAAGCACTCATAATTCCCATGTAATACTAGCTACTTCCAATTTTCCAGTTCAAAATGTTTCTAATCTGTGTTTTAAGCGTATATAGAAGTATATACCTATTTATTTTAATGAAATTGAGACTCTACTGTGTCCTACCCTAAAATTCTAGAAGTCTGTATAACATGCAGAACACAACACGGTGAGTTCCTTGCTCAAAGCCTGGCATGTAATGGTTGCTCTGTAAACATTTGTTAACTGAATGGGGAGAGAAGCCATGGTTTGTGGGCTTGAGTAGCCTCATTGGACGATCTCATATTCAAGCAGTGCCCAAATCTTGACCACAACCTCTGCATGCTAAAGAAACATACTGAACTAGAAATGACGACTTTCCTTCTAGAAGGCTTCTCCGTCCCAGGAGAGCATCAATGGTAATTCATTTCCCTTTTCTGTGCTCGTTATTTATTTCAGGAGATTCCGTTTGCTCCAAGAGCTGCATGTACAAGAGAGCTGTTGGAAACATGGACCTCAGTGAGAAATGGCCCTTGGAGGAAGGAACCTGGTTGTCTCATGCTGGAATTCATCACTTTGCCAACACCAGAGGGGGTATGGCTGCTTTTGATGTCCCTGATACACATGGTATTCTTCGACTCCTGCGTTCATTGTATCAACCCAGCTGTGCTCAGTAGGTGCCCAGTGCTGTTTGTCTTTTCAAAGCAGCCGGGTGGAGAGGAGAGGAATGGACTTTGGAATCAGACAGACCTGGGTTCAGATCCTGAATTTCCTACTTATGGGCTATGTGGCCTGAGAAAGCCTATAATCACCTCAGTTCTAACATGAGAGTAAGAATGCCTACTTCGTAGGGCTGTGATAAGGACCATTACCAAGCCCTTAGCCTAGCCAGGGAGGGAGTTGGTCACACATCTCTGGGCACCTAACATGTGTCAGGTACTGTATTCTTGCTTATCTTGTCTCCTCTCCTCTCAACAGCCCTGCAAGGACTGGCGCTGAGGATAATACAACCAATATAAACAGAATAGGTCAGCTCACTTTCCCTTCTGTCTTCTTGCCTGGCATCTGATTGATGCAACTCAGTGTTAAGTGATGGGGGTGTTGAGTGGAGCATACACATGTAAGAACCATAACCCTCATGCAGGGTTGTGGGCCTCTTTCAGGTCTACCTGAAAGAGTCCACCCCCTCCCCCATCCTCCAAATATGATGGACATCTAGTTTGGTGGTAGGAAACATTCTGTGGATAGGGAGATAAAGGCCCTTGAGGCTAATGCACTCACCTGAGGTTTTTAGTAAGGATATGCCTCCCCATTGTGGTTTATTCATTTGTTCAACCAGTATTGTGTATCTACTACGTGCCAAGTACTGGGAACACAGAGGAGCAAGATGGTCACGGAGATCACTAGAGCATGCTCTGCTTTGCCACGTCTCTAAAATGGGTAACTTATAGAGCTCTGCACCAGGGTACCTCTTCCAACTGGGGCTACCTCACACAACGGGAGACTGCCCATAGGGAAGGTCAAAACTTTGAGAAAACTTGGCTGAGTTCAACCAAAAGCCAATGGCTCTTCCATCCTGTGCCCTGTCATGCTGCCACACTAGCCACTTTTTAGAGGTTCTTATGCCAGTGTCTCCTCACAGCCCATGGAATACAGTTGAACCTCCTTCACTCAACACACAGCCCTTCCTGATTAGACCTCTACCTGCCTCTCTAGGCTCATCTCCTGCAGTTCAGTACTAAAAACAAACCCCTTCCATTGCAATACTGATCGGCTCCTGGATCCTTGGACACATCACGCTCTCATACACCGTGAGCCTCTGCACAGGCTGTTACCACTATTTGCCTTCTGCTCAGCAGGTTCCCACTCACCACTGAAGCCTCAGTTGAAGTCCTCTAGTCTGGAGTCTCTCCCTGCCACCACCTACCCACTCCTCCCAGGTCTGACTGAGACGCGCTACTTCAGCACTGCCAGAGAACTCACAGGTTCCTGTGTCACAGCGCCTACTATACCGTGTTGTGACTGCTCCTAGCCTGGGCAGTCTATGGGCTTCCTGAGGCAGAGCCCTGCTTTATTCACCTTTGCATCCCTTTTGCAAGCAGCCTAGCAAGTATTTGATGCAGATACATCTAATGGCTGGCTGGCTGTGTGGCTTGGTGAATGAATTATGGGTAGGACCGCATCCTGTGGGTATCTCTCCCTTCGTTGAGAGCCATCTTTGACTGTGGGAACCCAAGTGATCTGTGCACACCGCTCCTGCCCCATGGTACCACTTCATGGTACTTTGAGAACACCCATAGCATTTTATTCACTGCTCCAGGCTTATTCACCAAAGTCTGAAGTCAGAGGAGAGAAAGGAAGTAGATGTGCTTTGTCTGCCGGTGCTCTTGTAACCTAGGCAATAGAAACACCCATCATAGAATTTTAGAAGCTTCCAGGATCATTGTGACAAACCGGTGGCTAAAAACTGCTTATTGTGACCAACTCCGCAAACTACCACCTACCTCCTTCCATGAGTTTACCCTGCCGTGTATCTACAGTCTTCAGGGTGGGGCTTGCTAGTAGGAAGGGGAACCAGACTTGTGTCTTAGATCTGCCTAGAGGGGAGGCATTGGTCTCAGGTAAGTGATATGCCTCTGGGGCTGATGGAGGAGTTCAGCTCTACTGGGCAACAGATGCCAGATATATGGTCCCAGTTCAGACCAACAGTATATGATAATGGAGGAGTCCATGACAAAGGATGGCAGTGGTGTCATCTGTGGGTGAAGCACAGTGACAAAGAATCAAGGTAGTTGAAATCTAGAAATCCTTATGGCCAGCTAGCATTAGGGTGGTTCTCAGAGGCCTGGGCTGTGGTTCAGGGAAAGGGCTCAGGCCTTAAGAGGACTAGAGAGGGGGCCAAAATGGGGACTTGCACTCAGAAATAAAGTGGAAGCCCCGCTGGGCCACAGCAAAGTCACAATTGGAGTCATCACCAAAATAAGTAAGTAAAAGAGCAGGCATTCATTAGGTAGACACATTGCACCGGACCTTATGCTGAGCCTTTTTTCGTATAGATATAGATGACCTCAGTTCATTCTCACAACCTTCTTCTCATTTTACGAATGGAGAAACTGAGCCCGAAGAGGCTGACAAGAGGCTTGCACAAGGTCCTTCAGCTGGGAAGTGGCCGAGTGGGTCTTTGAATTTAGATGTGCCTGACCCCAAGCCTCTATATTGCTATGGCTCCTCACTTTACCCAACAACACCCCCTGCTCTGCCTTCTCAGTTTAAGGCTCTGGAGGGCCAGTTCCAGGCGTTTATTCCCAGTCATTTCATTGTCAGGGGAGAAAAGAGCCGTAGCTCGGAGCAGGCCCAGAAAACCAAGAGTGCTGTTGCGATGTGTGGATTATCATCCAAGACCCTCCCACGGCCACTTTAGCTAATGCATTGCCTAGGCCCTGAGCCACCTACTTCTGAGCATCTTTCCCCCATGCCCTAACCCTGTCCCACCTCTCCACCGCTGGCTGGTACCAGCAGCTCTGTCTCTGATGCCCCATGTGGGCTAACAGAGTTTCCATTTCTAGTGAAGTACCAGGGAAAGTCCTGGAGTGTCCAGGCCTTGGGGTTTTGTTCTTGGCTTCATGGAGTCCTCTGAGAACGGTGTTATCTGCCAGGGAGGCTCAGTCATCCTGGTGAGTCATCGGCCTTGGGGCAGGGCCAGATCCACGCAACATCTGCCTCTGTGTTATCCTCAGAGCATCACAGGCTGCCATTAGAATAGGAACAGCTTCGGGAAGCTGGCAAGGAGAACCCAAGATGTCTGGGGGCTGAAATGGAGTTTCTGGAGGAAAGTCCCTCTGCTCCTCTTTCTTGCTATACTCCTAAAAACGCCTTCGAGGACCTGGGCTGGTGCTTTTTCCAACGTATTTTCAAGGCTTGGCACATATTTTCCAAATGAAGTTGTTTGCAGGGCCTGACGCATCAAACAGAAAGGGGCCAGCATTTGGCCAGCGCTCCGTTTCCGACTGCTGCATCACAGGCTGATGTGGCTACTCCTTGATTTGCCAGCTAGCACATCATACGTGTGGGGATTCGGTGCAGGAGGGGTGGCCTCCACAGCCTTTCTCGGTGAATCTCTAAATCCTGTTATAAACGTGCCCACTCAGCCCTTTGGGAACACTATTGTCATCCCTTCTTCCCAGGCGACTCCCCCTGCTTATGCTTCTCTTCAGAGGAGAGGCAGGAAGTTTGGGAACCCTAACCCGGCAGTAGAGGCCAGGTGTGCGGTAGAAATGCCATGGTGCCATCTCCATTATAGTTATGCAAACAGGAAGGAGCACATTTCCCATCTGGTTTCTCTCAAGGTCAGGGAGAGTTGTCACATCAGGCAGGAAGGAAAGCAGGAACATTTTCTGAGAGCAGTGTCCGTGCCAAGCACTGCTGCGGGTGTTATTTTATTTCCTACAAATTCTCACTGAAATCCTGGCAAGGGGTTATTACCATCATCTCCATTTTGCAGATGAGGAAACTGAGCCTTGGCGCGGCAAGATGGTGAAGCCAAGGTCGTATGGCCAAATGCCAGCAGAGCTCACATTCGAACTCGGGTCTTTTTACTGCCGGGCTATGCGGTGTCCATTTTACTTCCTTGTCTGTCTGGTTTCAAAGGACAACGCTATCTGTGAGGCTTGTTTCTTTTTTGCCCATTTCTCTTGCATATGGTGTGGTAAAAAGACTAACACAATGGAATCTGTTATCCACAGTCCTCTACTGGCATTAAAATTTTTTTTTAAATGTTTATTTAATTTTAGGAGAGCACAAGCGGGAGGGGGCGGGGGTGGGGGGGACAGAGGATCTGAAGCAGGCTTTGCTTGGACAGGCTAACAGCAGTGAGCCCGATGTGGGGCTTGAACTCACCAACTGCAAGGTCATGACTTGAGCCAAAGTCAGTCGCTCAACTGACTGAGCCACCCAGGTGCCCTGATTAAAAAAAGAATTTTTTAAAAATGTTTATTTATTTTTCTGAGAGGGAGAGAGACAGAGTGTGAGTGGGGGAGGGGCAGAGAGAGGGAGACAAAATCCGAAGCAGCCTTTAGCACAGAGTCTGACACGGGGCTCAAACTCATGAACTGTGAAACCATGATCTGAGTCGAAGTTGGACACCCAACACTGAGCCACCCAGGCGCCCCCTCTACTGGCATTTGTTTTAACAAGTCCCATAAATGTCTTTTCATTTTACAGAAGAGCTCGCTGTCTAGGCAGGTTTGGAGGGTTCCCAAAGACTAGTGGCAAGACTAGGGCTCATACCCTGGCCTCTGCTGTTTCTTCCGGCACCTATGCTATGTTGACTGCCAGGGCCATACCGTCTTGGAAACACCATTCTGTGTCACAGTCCAGGGTGCTTGGGTGGAAAATTCAAGATCAGGGCTGGTCTCTGCATCTCAGCAGAGATGCACATGCATCCTATGGATTCCTTTTTTAATGGTTTGATCACAGACTTCAATTGCAGCAAATGTTTTTGCCCTTAATCTCAACACAGGGTATTTTGTCTGATTTCACCCTGTAGATCCAACTGGGTGTGTTGGAAGTGTATGATTTTCCTCTGCAGGGACCTTCTTCTGTGTGTATTTTTGGAATGGTTCTTTATTCTGATTCATGTCCACATACACCTTCCAGTAGCTTCTTGGCTCAGGCAGAGTTTATTTCCTTTGATTTGATGTTGAGTGAGGAGTCTTTTAAATCTTCATCTCTGTTCCATACTTAGTAATAGGAATCCTGGAGGGCTGGACGGATGCAATTTGTTTATATATTTTATGAAACGCATTGCTTTTGTTAGTAGCACCTCCTGCATTGGTATTTGGATTTTTCAGAGAACATACTTAGCATTTTTACCAGAATGAATCCTTGGCTTCCCGGCAGACTTCATAGCATCTCATCTCTTGGTTTGTATTGTTTCTGCTAAGGATGATGACTTTTTTTCAGGTGTGAGATAGTTAACGACTTTTCTTGTAAAGCCCATTTCTTTCTTCTGGAAGTTATAAAGCATGTTTTTTAAAACAGTTATCTGAGGTTTTGATTTTTGTTTAAGGGAAATAAAGCAACTACGAGTGTGAATATACATATATATTAAATATATGTACAAATATTAAACTCTAGGAGGAGGGTAGATGTCCTTTGTGCCGGTTCAGCCCTGGAGCTAATGCTGTGACCAATTAAGTGCAAATTTCTTTCTGATGAAACCTTATGGGTGGGCATACATTTGTCCTTGGTTGGCCTGTCCTAAGAGGACACAGATAAGAGACTGGATATCAGAAGAGAATCGTGCTGTGCTCAGGCAGCCTCGGCCCCACTCCTCCCTCCTAAATCAGTCCTGCCCGTGCTCCCCAGGGAGAAGGGGGGAGGGGGGAAGAGGGGCAGGCATTGCTTCTCTGCTGCTCTGCTGTTAACTAGCAGAAGGCCTCCAGGAGACAGAAGGCTACCTGCAGAGATGAGGAGCAAAGGGCAATGCCGCGGAGGAGAGGGAGGGCTCAGCCCACTTCTTTCTGTCTTTCATGCTTGAAATTGGTGTCCTTCTAGGAGCTGGGGTTGGGAAGGCTGTGGACAGATCCTAGCGGCCTCTGGCTATTGTTCAAACTTGGTATTGTGGAATTTGTGCAGCTCTTTCTCACAAAGGTAATTAATAACATAGTTCAGCTACAAATAAGTCTCCCCCTGAGGCACTTCGTCCCTCGTGCATTTCTTGGAGGAAGAAGCTGTATCTGTATAAGATTCTCATCCCCTCCTCCTCTCCATTGACCAAGGAGTTGTGTGGACCCTGGGGACCCCAGAGTCAGAGCAGCCCATAAAGGCTTTGGCCTTTGCTCCAAGCAGAGCCTGCAGTCGAGGCCGGCCCTGCCACTGGGGCAGCAGAGTGGCCCAGGGGATGAAGGCATTCCCAGACGGCAGCAGGCAAAGCCCTGGCCACCACTGCATCACCTGCACCCTCAACAGGCTATCGGTTTTGGGCACTGTGCTCAAAGCACTATGCCAGCCGCCTTTCGCTTCTGCAGTGTGCTCTTAGCTCTAGAGATGGAGCTAAGAATTCCTTTGATCCTAGAGGTATAGCCAGTGTTACCATATGGGCACACTTCATTCACCAAGGAACGAGGGTTCTCATGGAGCTTTCCAGATAGCTGAAGTATCGTCCTTCCAAGGTCTACATGTTGTTCAAAATTTTACTGTTTTCCACTAGTACATAAGAACTTTTATCCATGGTCTTTGCACACTTCCTTGCCCTACTAAACGGAAAATAGCCACACCCCCAGCTTGTGATTGGAGCTGGACCAAAACTTCATTTAGAAATGTATTGCCTTTAATTTGGAATCTAGAGTATGATATGTAACTTGTTTGAACAATTCATATACCCATTTGAATATGCCTAAAATAATCTCTCCCAGGACACCCAAGGAGCTGTGGATGGTGTTTCAGTTTTGTGATGGAGACTGGGATGGGATGAGAAAGAGGAATTCATTTTATAGTTTATCTCATCTATACTAAACCATTCTTCCTTTACCTTGAACATGTATTATTTGTTTATATAATAAGAATTTTTATATATGAATATAGATAGATATAGATATATAGATTTTTAGATATAGATATGTAGATATAGATGTTTAATCTAGAGGTTGGGTTCCCAGGCTAGCTCCCAAAACCCATTCAACTCATGATGTAGCAAGTAACAGTAAGAGTGGACATTAGACCTTAGCCCGCTGTAATCTGTTTTTTTGGAAAACCTGAGTCCTAGAAATATTTCACCCTGAGCCCCAGAAATATTGCCACTTTCCCCCCATATGTCCCACTCTCTAATAAATGCTGCCCCCGAAATAGGAAGAAGAGCTTCTTCTTCCTGTCTGCAGGTGCCATGGTGCAAGAGGGTCACTCTCTTCCTAGGGGACTCCGGCATGTTTGGGCCTTCTATGTTGGAGAGAAAGTAACATTTACTAAAGATCTACTGTGCCAGGCACAGTGTGCGGTCCATTTCATACTTTATCTATTTTGCTACTGTCCAGAAATCGAGGTGTAGAGAGATTTAGTAACATCCTGAGAGTGCCTTCTCAAAGTCAACAGAGCTCAGCTTCCAACCTATAAGCTTGTGCACTGTCCTTTTTAGATCAGGGACTCTCCTGAAGAACCATTTCTTTAGAGGAGGCCTGTAAAGGTCAAGCATAGGTAGGCACATTGGACATTGCCTGAGGTTCAATAAGATCCTCAGTCACAGAATCCTTTATTAGATGATAAGTGACTGGATGGCAGAAGTCTGTCCTGATCACCTTTGCATCTGCAATGCTTAGCACAGTCCTGGAAGCATGGTAACTTCCCCATAAATGTTTGTTTGATGAACAGGAAATATTACTGTTTGCTCTGCTCTGCTTCCTAAGATAGGAAACTGGGATCATATATTTCATTTTTTTCAACAGCAAATAATGAAACTAGGAAAATATTTTCTCATTAACCTTCGGGTGATTAGGAAATCCAAATAACTGAAGTGCTATAAGGAAATCTTTTGGCTTTCAAGCATCCATTTATAGGAACAAGTTGAAGGGGATCCCATTGTGAGTTAGAACAATTTGGCAGAATCCAGAAAACTCAGTCACCAAGTAGGACATTTGTATTGCTCTTCCTGTGGGGAAAACCTCGCAGCTCCATCTAACCAAACTTCAGGTCAACTCTTAGGACACAACTGAAAATCAAAGCTATGTGACATTGCCCTTAATTTGAAGCATATTCTGTGGCTAGTGACTCCATTCAGTAACTCAAAATTGTTAAGAGAAAGAAAAGAGCCCATTTTTTTCTCTGCTGGAAAGGAGCTGGCCATCCAATAATAACTAATATTTACCTGATTTTCACAATGTGGCAGTCGCTCTTCTGAGGGCTCTACGTGCATTAGTTTATTGCACTCTGAACACAACCTTATGAGTTAAGTATGATTATTGTCTCCATTTTTAGAGGAACTGAAGCTTGCAGAAATGAAACTACTAATTAGTAGCAGAACAGATATTAGAACCAAGGTCTGGCTGACCCCAAAGCACTCAGAGATCACCTCCCTTAGAACACAAAGACTAATTGCTTCTCGATAAGATGGGGAAAGGGAGGAGAGTAATCCTGCAGACAGTCCACATGAATCCATCCACACAGGGGATTGGTGGATCAAAAGTTGCTATTAGATCCATTGGAATTGGCAATGGCAAGTCCAGTCTTGACCACGGCAAGAGCTACTCTGGAAGAGTGATGAACACAAGTTTGTTTGCCTTTAAGAGAAAAAGGAAGAAATGGACACAATGAGTGTAGACAATTCTTTTGATGAGTTTCGCTGTAAAGGGCAGCTGAGAATTGGGAGTGGCAGTCAGGGAGAGAGGTGGTGTCGAGGAAGAGCGAAATAGTAGGGTGTCTGCATTCTGATGGGAGTCATCTAGGACAGAGGAAACCAGTAATTTAGTTAGAAGGGGAGAAAAGCCACATGAGAAGGGACAGGGTCTGATCCAGGATGGAAGAAATGGCCTTAGATGGAGCAGAGATGGTGCACCCATAGTAACAAGAGAGGAGAAGGGGACTTAACGTAGGCAAATGGAGAGTGATTGCTATACTAAGGCTATACTGTAGGTATACTATAGAATAGTATAGGGCTATACTAAGGTTCACTTGAGATCAGCGATCACGAATGGAAAATATGGCCAGGAAGCATGATGCTGTGCTTCTCCAACCATTCAGCAAGGTGCTGACAGAAAGTGGACAACTAGATTTTCTCAGGGTTGCGGTTTTCCCGCAAGTAGTATGGAGAGAGGGGGCGGGGGGAGTTGAATCTGAAGGGGTATGAAAAAGAGAAAAGATAATAATGAACCTGTAAACTAAGGTGGATAAAGGAGGAAGACAGGTCATGGGATAAGCAAATTATAGGTGCTGCTAGGGTCGGAAAGACATTGGATTAAGATAACAGAGTATACTGGAAAAGTAGGAGGTGGTGGGTAGAGAGGAGAATGCTTGACATTGAGATTATGGATGGTGTCACTGTGAGAACAGGGAGCTGGGATAGTTGAAGGAGGTCAAGGGAAGGAGAGGATGTTGAAGAGCTGAGACCGGAGTATGAGAAGAATACACTATGTAGATTCGGAAATAAGAATGATAACAGGAATGGTATTGGGGAAAGTGACAGTGATCCAAGTGCCCACATCTTCAAGGAATGATGTGGATTAAGTATAGATGGCTGCAATTGGGGGTAGTGGCGGTGAACCATGAATTCCTGAGGATATATGGGAAGATTCTAGGAGGTGGGAGAGGGTGGAGTGCAAACATTCACCAAGCACATTCACTTCTTGCATTTGGGAGCTCCGGTTGTCAGGAGTGGGGAAAAAGGAGGGCAGAGAGATGGGCCAGGCAGCTTATGGATGAAGCCCCACCCCGCTTCCCCAGCACTCCTGCATAAGCAAGGCTGGCCACAGTCACTTCTTTCCGTTCTGCCAGGTAATTTGTAATCCCAAAGCTGACATTGGAAAACCCAGAGAGGGCTGAGGGTATATAGAATTAGAGCATGCCTGCACAGGTCCAGGGACCCTCCAGCTGCAGCAGCTGGCGATCTGGCTGCTCTGAGACTGAAGACTGCTCCTAGGAGGTTGTCCAGTCGGCAGACTCCCACCGTCAGTCTCCAAGGACAGGGACCGAGAAGGGACCACCATTTTCCGAGTTTTCTCCTTCCTTCCTCTTAATTCCTTCTGGCATCAATGCGGGCTCCCTCTCTGGAGCACATTCCCAGGCAGACAGTAAGGAAGTCCTGGGGCAGAAATACAAAAAGCATCTGCCCAAGTTACTCAGGCCACTGACCTGAAGGGAGAAGTTTCTGCGATCTAACATGAATTGCTTTAGAACCTACAACATGGACTCCGAGACCTTAACTTCTGTATCTACATTCCGTATTTGAAACCACTCAACTTTTTATGCTCTGCTCTCCTTAGACAGTCACAGACACACACACACACACACACACACACACACACACACACCTCAGTGCTGTGCAGTCATCCCTAAGTTACTTAATTTCGGAGGCTCAGTCTCACTACCTGTGAAATGGAGACATACTACCTTCACCGTTTGAAGCAGGTGGTCTCTTCAGGGGAGGAACTATTGTTTGGACTGCAGTTAGAATTCATGTTCAGAAGGAAGGAGGGGGTGGGGGCGCACGAAGCTCCTTCTCCCTTGGTGCAAGACATAGTCAAGCTGAAAATCCTGTATCTCCCCATGAGAAGCACGGAACAAACGATTTCCCAAGCACCGGAGTAGGGCAGACGTAATACAAGAAGGCAGGGATCGTTTTAGAACTGGTTCTGCTCCAGTTTTTAATAAATGGTCAAAGGAGGTGGGGGCGGGGGAGGACACCCTCCAACGGGGAGTTGGGAGGCAGCGCGCGCGCCGCTGCCGAGCGTGACGGCCACGGTCGCCTAGCAACGGGCGGCGGGGATGCGCGCGGGGCACCCGGCCTGGTGGGCGCTGGGAGCTCGCCGCCGCCGCGCGCCCGCGGGCCTGCGGTACCCGCCGCGAAACTTTGGGGCTTCTCGGCGGGCGCCGGGGCGTCGACGCGAGGCCTGGGGGGATCGGCGGGCGCAGCAATGCGCCTCGCGGGCTGAGGGCAGGAGGATGAGGTCTCCGCCCAGCGGGCCGGGCCCGGGGATCCGCGGGGTCGCACCCGCGGAAAGTTGGCGCGCACCTGCCCGAGCCTGGGAGACTCTCGGTCCCCGGTCCGAATTGTCCCCGAAAGTTTCTTCGGCAATTTCTTACCCCCGTTGGATCTGGTGTCCCGAACCCCGCCTGGTCCCCGGGTGTATGGGCTCCGATCTCTGGGAGAGAGAAACCGGAGCTTTTCTAAGGGACCTGCGCGCTGTAGCGGATGCTTGATCGATTTGCCTTGAATGACTGCGATTCTGTTTTTGTTTTCTGCTTTTTTTTCTTACTCCAGACAGTGAGTTTGTGGAAGCCTCTCCCGCGCCCTACAGCCCAGAGGAGTTAGGTAAGTCTAGCCCTTTGGCTCTTCGCAGAATTCCGCCCGAGAACGGCGAGTCTGGGGGCGCCGAGAAGGGATCAGCTGGAGGGGAGGAGGTATTGGGTCAGGGGACACTCCCCGGGGTGCTTTGGGGTGGCAGGGGAAGTGTCAGATGTGGCGTGTGTGTGTGTGTGTGTGTGTGTGTGTCCCCAGGGCGATGGTGCTGCTTTGAGGAGCGAGGCTCAGCAAACTTCCCGGCCTGGGGTCTCTGGAAGCAGCCAGATTCATCCTACCTGGAAGAACGCAGCGGGGGCTGGCTCTGCTTAGCCCTGTACTTTGCCCAATAAGGACCTCAGGAGAGTAGTCATAACCTGAATTGAGCTGAGGGCTCCCAAGGGCGATCTAGTCACGACCTGGGAGCTGCATGCCTCCCTGTAGGTGTCTGGGAACGGGAGACATGAGCCTGAACCCTTACGTGTAGATCTGTGGTGGGTGAACTGCAACAATCCTGTCAAAGACAGACTTGTGTGGAGAGAAGGAAACTGCACTGTCAGGATCCCTCTCCATATTCCTGACACCCAGTCTCACTTTGGTGTCTCAGTGGTGGGTTTCTTTTTCCTTCTTTTGGCCCTTGCCAGATCCCACTCGACTTGAAATAAAATTCCACCTCAGCGATGACTTTCATTCACCCAAAATAGGTCTGCGTCGAGGATGGCATTCTGAGACAGGGGAGAGTGCCTTGTTTTATTCAGAAGGTGCGTGTCTGACAAGTTGTGAGGCAATCATACCTCTGTAAATGGAATCTCAGATTTAATGCATAAACAAAACTAGCTTTTAAAGGCTCACTATAGCGAATCCTTTTATGAAATGAAAATGACGTCGACACCACAGCTTTGCATGAAGCGACTTATTAAGAGGGCAGATTCGTGGTGAAGTGCTCTGCTCGTGTACAATTGTGTATTAATGACACACCACTGGCACTCCACAGTGTGACAGAAG
Source organism: Hyaena hyaena (assembly GCF_003009895.1). Lineage (NCBI taxonomy): Eukaryota > Metazoa > Chordata > Mammalia > Carnivora > Hyaenidae > Hyaena > Hyaena hyaena. The sequence continues at coordinate 783,306 of NW_024081138.1, read as the reverse complement.
CTATTTGGTTCTCTTAAATTATAGATAAGCGTAAGCAGGGGCAGGCTGAGCATTCCTTGCTCTGAGAAAGCACCTGTATAACTACTAAATTGTTTGCATTCACAGGATGATTTATGCACCAGAAAGGGCCCAGGTGTTTGAACCTCTTTTGTTTCCATATCTACTTCCAACAGACTGGACTACCCTCAGTGCTGAGGCACTGGCAAATAGGGGGAGCCCTTCAAATTAGCGGTAGAGAATAAGAAAGCAACCTTATTTCTCTTCAGCTCCCCTGTGGGTAAAGCGCAGTTTCTCATGAGGAGATGAGAGTGTTTTAGGAACCATGGGGTTTCCTCCTGGGCTCTGAGATTGCAGGGTGACTGAGAATAGAAAACACAAGTCTGAGAGCCTGAGACCAGGGTTCTTAATAAATATGTTAAGTAGCCTGTTTTCTCATCTTTGGAAAGCTGGGGTTGTGCCAGGTGACCTCTAAGGGGTCACCCAGCTCCAGCATCCTGAGATGCTGCGAGGAGCCAAAGGAGGTACGTAGCTCTGCAGACTTATTATTGATATTCATGGGCCATGCTGTTTGCGTGTATGGTGTCTCCAAAGGGTTATTCTCTCCCTGTCAGAGCAGCTCACTGGATGGGACTGCATTGCTTCCGTGCTGCTCAGATCAAAGAGGAAGCTGGCATTTCTCCCTTGGAAAGAGCCATGATAGTTTTTGGTGCTTTTCTTAGACACACAGTGGGGAAAATGCCTCTTACAGCAGTTAATGAGCTTGTCAGGTTGCCGTTCTTTGTGGAGCACAGATGAGCACGGATTCAGCCCCTGGTCAGAAGATGAGGGGCCTGAAGAAGAGGTAGCCAGAAGTTGTAAAAACTTAGTCTGAAGTCTATCACTGCATCTACTTGTGATTTGGGGAAGACGGCTAAACCGCTCTGAGCCTTGGTTATCTCCTCAACCCAACTGGAGACCTTACATGGACGTTGTAGATGGTGTATGGAAAGCCCTAGTACCATGCATTATATATGCAGGTCTTTATGAAGTGCTCGCTGTTATTACTATTCATTTGAAAGATATTTATTTCCTGTGCATGCAGAAGGGAATGGCTCTTGTCAATTGTCCCGCTGATTAACTGATAATGTTTTTATTTCTAGAAACTTCTCTGCAACTTACCCATATCCAAAAACAGATGCTCAGGGGTGGCGATCAGGCCAATTGAATTATTTAAGCAATTTGTCCTTGCAGAAGCACATGGAATGGTTTTTCATGTGAGGTCTTTGGTAACAGTCCCACTGCTTTCTTGTGGCATGATTGGTAGTCTGTTTCACCTCCAAAGTGTCATCTAAGTCTCCAAGTGAACTACAATAAACCTGGCCTTTAGCAGGTTTATTCTCAGTGTTGCAGCAAGATCATGTAATAAACTAAGTTACCGAAAAGGAGTTTTTGAAAAGACAGAAAAAAGAGTCTTATCTCTAGATGAATGCTGTACTGAAGGCTGCCTATGATGGAGAATCCAGAAATAAGCCCTCTCTCTAGATGGTGCCATTTTCTTTTTTTTTCTTTAAGATTTTTTAAAAAAGTTTGCTTATTTATTTATTGAAAGAATGAGCAGGGGAGGAGCAGAGAGAGAGGGAGAGAGAGAATCCCAAGCAGGCTCTGCACTGTCAATGCAGAGCCTGATGTGGGGCTCGAACTCATGAACTGTGAGATCATGACCTGAGCCGAAACCAAGAGTCAGATGCTTAATTGACTGAGCCGCCCAGGTGCCCCTATGGTGCCATTTGCTAAGAAGGCAAAACCCACACCCCTTCATAGCCTTTCTGTAGTCCCATCCATAGGCAGAGGTGATAGCCATCTGAACCCAAATGTGACCATGTCTGCTCCTGTCTAGTGACGTTTATTGACTCCCTACTACTTAGAGGATAGATACTTGGTTAGGCATGGGAATACCTCCATGATCTGCATCACCTCCACCCACTATAACTTTGTAGTTATATTGGAACCATGGGGGAGTCCTCTAAATCCAGCCCTATTCTCTGTGCCTATATGCTGTCCCTCCTCTTCTCCCCTGGCTGGCTCCTACCTTTCCTTCAACACTAAGCCCATGTGTCATGTCCTCCTAGTGGTTCTTAACCTTGCACGTTAGAATCAGGGTTGCTGTTAACAGTCCTGAAACTGATGTGCCTGGGTGGCTCAGTCAGTTAAGCGTCCAGCTCTGGATTTCTGCTCAGGTCATGATCTCATGGTTTGTGAGCTCGAACCCCATATAGGGCTCCTGCGTAGGATTCTCTCTCTCTGTCTCTCCCTTACCCATGCTCACCCTCTCTCTCCCAAAATAAATACATTTTAAGAACTTAAAAAGATAAAAATAAAAGTCCTGAAACCAAGCCTTAACCCTGACCAAGCACATCAGAATTTCTAGAATGTGGCCGCAAGCATCAGTGTGCTTTTTAAAAATCACATTTCAAGTGATTCCAGTGTGTAGCCCAGGTTGTGAGCTACTGCCCCAGACAGTGGCCATCTCATTCTTTGTAAATCTCAGCCAACACAGAGCCTGGCTTCAGTAAATGCTTGTTGACTTTGTCTTTTCAGATACATATCTCTAAGATTGGCTCCTCTGCTTGTTATAACCATGCCTTGGGGACTGGATCCTTTGACCTGTGCCCTAGATCTCTCTCCTTTGTTCATTTGTTAGGCTTATCCACTTTAGGCTTATTTTTTACCTTTCTTAAAAATTCAAGTTTTAAAACCATGTTTTTAGTATGAAGGTAACACCTGTTTATTTTAGAAAATTTGGACTTTAGAAAGAGTGGGGGGAAAGCCCCCTCCTACCACCCAAAAGCAGACAGGTCCCATGTTCCCTTTACTTTTCCTGATTTGCTGCCCTTTGGGCTTGCTTGACCCTCTGACATGCCTCAGGAAGCTCAGTTGTTGCTGTCTGTGCGCAGACCCTGTGAACTTTCCTCTAAGTCTCTAAAGGAGTGTCCTTGAAAATAACATTCTTGACTCTAGATGCTGGCGAGGATGTGGAGAAACGGGCACCCTCCTACACTGTTGGTGGGAATGTAAACTGGTACAGCCCCTCTGGAAAACAGTGTGGAGGTTCCTCAGGAAACTAACAATAGAACTCCCTTATGACCCAGCAATAGCACTGCTAGGAATTTACCCAAGGGATACAGAAATGCTGAGGCATAGGAGCACATGTACCCCAACGTTCATAGCAGCACTCTCCACAATAGCTAAAACATGGAAAGAGCCTAAGTGTCCATCAACAGATGAAGAGATCCAGAAGATGTGGTTTATCTATACCATGGAATACTACATGGCAATGAGAAACAATGAAATCTGGCCATGTGTAGCAACATGGATGGACCTTGAGGGTGTTATGCTGAGCGAAATAAGTCAGGCAGAGAAGGACAAATATCATATGTGTGCACGTATAGGAGGATTAGGAGGAACTTGACGGAGGAACAAGGGGGAGAAGAAGGGCAGAAATGGTGGGGGAAAGGGAGAGAGGCAAACCATGAGAGACTCTTGAATGCTGACAAAAACTGAGGACTGATGGATGTGGGGGGGAGGGGGGATGGGCATGGAGGAGGGCACTTGTGGGGATGAGCACTGAGTGTTATGTAGAAACTAATTTGACAATAAACTATTTGTAAAAAAAAAATAAATAAATAAAAATAAAAAAAATTAAAAAAATTAAAAAAAAAAAAGAAAATAACATTCTTGGAGGGTGCCTGGAGGGCTCAGTCAGTTAAGTGACCAACTCTTGATTTTGGCTCAGGTTATAATCTCACAGTTCATGGCATCAAGGCCCACATCAGGCTCTGTGCTGACAGCACAGGGCCTGCTTGGGATCCTCTGTCTCTGTCTCTCTTTCTCCCAAAATAAGTAAATTTTTAAAAATTATTAAAAAAAAGAAAATACCATTCTTGGGAGCCACTCTGCTGAGGGCTGATATACCATGAGAAGGAGTTTTTCTTGAGCAATTCTTATCTTCCTCATTCAAGCAGAATGTATTAGAATAAATGATGACATTGTGTAATGTCTTTAAAATAATAACTTAAATGTTTACCAGCCTCCCTTCTTGCCTTCCTAAGATAGGGGGTGAGTTCGTAGCTCTGGATAATATAGTATTTCTGTCTGTCAGAGTGCAGCAGCTTGTTCAGTGTAAAGTTAATCAGGATAGGCTAACTGCTATAAGAAACAAACCGACATGTCAGTGGCTGAACGTGATAAAGGCAGTGTTTCTTGTTCATGTTGACTTGTCTCAACCTGGAGGTAACATACTCACTTCTCATATTCCCAAGGTGAGAACTGGTCCTGTAGCCTCACCTAGAAGGAAGGAGGCTGGGCAGTGTCGCCTAGTAATATGCCAGGAAGGAGAGAGCACTTACACTGGGATCACCAGTAGTCTCCACCAGGTATATTGCTTCAACCACAATGGCTGAACCATATCCTGGCCATGTAGATGCTGCGTCGTTGTATTATTTAGGATACTGGTTTGGCTGCTATAACAAAAGCTAAAAGGATGGTGACTTAAATAAGAAATAAGTTAGTTTCTCTTTCACTTAGAATATGGACAGGTGCTGTTATGGTGGCTTCTCTGTGCTCCAACATCCTGAAATGTTGCTTCCACGTGGTTTAGTGTGGCTGCTTCAGGCCCCACCATCATATCCACATCCCAGCCCATCGGAAAGATGGAAGGAAAATGGAAGGCACAACCTGAAAGCTGTGCATGTCATTTTGCCTATGTTCCTTTGGCCTGAACTTTAATCCAATGGCTAGCTCCAAGGAAGCTGGGAAATTTGGATGGGAATAAGGTGAAGTCCATCAACAGAAGAATGGTTGGGGAGGGGGCAGACAGAGAGAGGTGCTGGATAATTAGTAATCTTTTAAACGAGTTATAGGGAATATATCTTAGTGGTTAAGAACATGGACTTGGAGTCATACTGTGTGAGTTTAAATTTTACTTTCTTCCTGACCTTGAGCAAATTACTTAATCTGTATCTTCATGTCTTAATCTCTAAAATCCTGTGTCATCTATTTTCTGAGGTTCCACCAGACCCAATACCATCTCTGCCATTCTAGTGTGTGCCTGGAAAACATACCTTTTGGAATATATCGCCTGGAAAATATCCAGTTGGATTCAGCAGGATATGGGTGGTTGGAAAGAAAGAGAGGTCAGGGCACTTATTCCCTTCCTGGCAGGTTGTGCTGTTCCAGGCCACAGCTCCCCAGAGTCCCCCTCTCTTGGACATCACATCTTCCTGGATTCTGGAGTCTTCTCAGCAGCCCCCCACTGTGGCTGCCTCCAGGGGGCTTCCTCACCATTTGTTTTCCCTTAACCCTGATGGGCTCACTTTCATCAGGGGTGCTTTCATCAGACCCTCTTCAGGCACAGCATCCATTCACTGCTAGCGCCCTGGCTGACACGACAGAGATGACATTAGGACAGCCTCAAACCATGGGGGTGAGAAGTCCATGCGTTGTAGGGCTGATGCTCAGAAGTAGCAGCCATCCTTAAATGTGTACTGTTTTCATGTTCGTAGGCAATTGCTCTTTTACCTTCAAACATGGTCAAAACCTTTTGAAAGATTTTGCTTTTGGCGTATGAACTAAATAATATTGCCACTCATCTCCTCTCCCCCACTCTACATGAGGAGGATACAGCAAGGCTCAAAAGTTGGGAGCAAATCTCTTCCAAGTCAAATGTATCCTGCGTCCAAACTTTCTTCCTTCTTTGATGCTGGGCTTATTATGCACCTACTCGGATGGGTGCTTTACGGATATAAACTGTCTACCCAGCTTCTGAGCCTGGAGTTTGAATCATGTCTCCCACATTGATGTCCTCAAGTATAAAGACTTCTGAGGATTGGACTGTCCATATTATTGACAGATTAGGTCTTTCTCCAAGGCTGCCTTCCAATTCACCAAGAAATCTCTGGAGTGCCTGTTTGCATCCAGAGTCCATTCTGGTTGCTCTAGCCTTTTGCCAGAGGATCTAGAATTCAGATGCACCTAGTGAGGCCAGGGGACACCACGATGTCTGCTCCATGTCCTCAGAAATCGGTGGCCACACGATGCTGGCCATGGCTGCCCCTGCCCTTGTCCCCTGCTCATACCAGAATGTGGCGGCTTGGCATTCACTTGCTGCAAGCCTGGGTGGTCTCCCAGTGTCCTACCCTCTGTTGCCCTGCGGGGACGAGGATACCACCCTTCTCTGTGCTCTTTTAGCCTCCAAGTGGGCCTGGATCCTGCTCATTACTATACAAACCCAGACCCATCAAGGGGCTGGGATCAGATTGGCTACCTGCCCAACTCTGGCTGGCCTCCAAACAGCCAGGGCGATTCACCCCAGCCTGGGATCCACCCCAGATCTCTGACCCTTGGAAGCCTATCTGTCCGGCCTTCCTCCTACACAGACCCCAAACATAGCTGCTGAGAGGGAGGCAATACTCACCCTGTTTTAACTTTCTCAGGATGACTGACATCGGGAAATTCAATTCCCTTCACAGGAAACCTCACCCTGCTGCAGGGTGTGGTCAGGCCTCCTGGCTCCCAGACAACAGCCACAGAAGAGTTCACCAGTGGTGTAGTGCCCTAAATCTGCACACCTCAGGGTCTCCTGTGATTGATTTGGTTGGGCACATCAGCTCATTTCATCCTCAGAACTACTCCATGGGCAGAAGGAATTATTTTCACGTGATGGAGGAGGAAACAGAGTCTCACACTGGTTAAATTATCTTCCCCAGATCACACAGCTAGTTAGAGGCAAGCCTGAGATCGAAAATACCATCTTTGGCTCCAGAGCCAATGTCAGTTTCCTGGGGAGGAGACTACACAAGTTGCCCTCCTCCCAGAGGAGTTTAGTTATGGGTTGAATGCAATAAATTATGTAAAAGTAACTGGCACGGGGCTTGGCAGTACACTATACAGCTGTTCCATACATAGTTTTTGAGTAAATGCATGAATGGTAGGTGCTCTTACACACACATACACATACACACATGTGTACATATACACATATATACAGATACATATACATACGTATACATACATACTATATATATTGTATATGCACAATATATATAAACAAACATATATTAAATAAACATATACATATATATGTTAAACAAACATATCTGTGTATATATATACATGTATGTTTGTTTTAGACCAACAAATAATGATCAGTATGCTCCAAAGGAATTTTCCATAATAGGATCTGAAGCAACAACCAGAAAAACTCCTCCTAGCTTCCTTCATTCACTTCCTGCTCTTCCTGCTCTGTATTACAGCTTAGAGTCCCTGGGACAGGAAACCTCTTATGGTTTCCCGATGGTGCTCACGCTATTTCTACAGGAAATGAGACCTTTGCAGCAGCATGATTTGGGGCAGGGCAGTAGGAGCTTGGAGAGGAATCTGCAAACGAAACTAAGGGCAGGTGGACTCAGGCTCAGGTAGAACACCATGTTCCTGATGTTCGTTTGTGAAATGATACTGTGCTTTTCCCGGGAGATGAAGCTTTACCTCAGGGTGTTCTAGTTCGGAGAGAGAGGGAACAGGAAAGGGAAAGTGACAATAAATTCTGGGGGGATAAATGGCTATCTGCCTTGGTTAAACAGAAGAGCAAGAAAGGAGATATAGAATAATGGGATAAAACATACATACACATGCACGCACACACACATACACACCCCAGGAATATGGAAAGGGCATTTACCTTGCCAGCAAGATGTTTTCACCAGGAATATATAAGCCCGTGTCCAGTTATTCCTGAATATTAAACACAACCTGACTACTTAGAAGCAATGATATTTCATCAATTGTTAAGCACTACTGAAGTCTAGAGAGTATAAATAACTAGCTTGGTCTGTTCAGGGATACTGTGGTTATGATCTTCGGGTCACGTTCTTACTGGATGATCATTCTGGAATATGTCTTTCTTGTTTGTGTTTTTCTTAAAGCAGTTTTGCTCAGGGCTCAGGCACATTAAAATGATTTGGTATCACTTGTGTGCTGTGTGTGTGTGTGTGTGTGTGTGTGTGTGTGTTCCTCCTGCCCCTTTCCTCCTTTCTCCCTCCTCCCATCTGTCTCTCTCTCCCCAGCCTCATCTCTGCCTGTTTCCCTGTGTCTGTCTCCTCCCCCTTCCTTTTCTTGTTGCCTCCTTCCTTTTCTCATCTTAAGTTGGAATATGGACAGAAAAAGCAGTGCTTGCCTTCGTAGGGCTCTCTGCCAGAAAATGGAACAGGTCAAATTATAAAAAAGGATGAAAAAAGAATGCTCTTTGGCAAAATGGGGGAAACAGATGTTCAGGGGTGGTTTTGCTGTCTAGCTGTCTGCTGCCTGCGGAAACACACTCCTTACAGGCTTGCTAGTTATGGACATTCGTCATCATGACACACATGTGTGGTTATTTTCATGTCCAATATGCATATATATTTATCTCTGCTCAATTTGCCTCTCCCTGTGACCTCTGTACCCCCAAATCCAGAGTTGGCAAGATCACTGACCACCTGGTAGCAAGATTTATTTTCAAACTCAGAGGCTTTTTGTTTTTTTTAAAACATTACTGGGAACCGTGGAGACTATAGCTGCTTTTAGATCACTGCTTAATAGTAAATACTTTATGGAAACCTCAGGTTTTTAGGAGAAGGAAGGAAGGGACATGTGAGTGCAGAACCTGGTCTGAAATGAACGCTGCAGAAAGTTTGGGATTGAGGGGGAGCTGAATGATGAAAGTCTACTGCTGAGATTTGTAACCTGCCAGGGCATTTGTGTTTCTGTCTCTCGTACTATTCCTTGGCTATTGACCAAAGAGAAAAGTCCATTATTGTAGCTTGAGAGACTATCCAGAGAACTTGAGACTATCTCCTTAACAAAAAATATTTCCTGTTTGGCTCTAAGAGCCATTCCCCGCCACCCCCACCCCCACCCCCAACTCAAAAGAGGATTCCAGATTCCAAGCATTTGCTATGGACTAAGGAGTATTCCAGGTGGGGTTTTTTTGTCCTGTGGGCCTCTTGTGTGGGTTAACTTCCCATGACCACCTGCCTCCTTCACCTCCAGTGGTTCCCCTTGTCTAGTAGGAGTATAACCAGGATCAAATGAGTTAGCATATCTAAAGCACTTAGGACGGTGCCTGACAAATGACCAGCATTTAATAAGTGTTACCCTTTTTTGCTGCCTCCACCCTACCCCCATTTCCTCATCACTTTCAGGTAAACCTTCCTTCTGACCTCCATTCTCTTTATCCTCTCCTATTCTGCTCATCTAGTGACAGTGAAAGAAGAGAAAAGAAAAAAAAGAATCAACTACAAAAGTGTAAAGCTAAAGCGACCACAAGCTCAAATGGTACGTTTGAGCAAATTAGGAAAAAATCATCCCCTCCAAGCAGATGAAGAGCAGAGACCGTATTGCCAGTGTAGCGGGTAGAGTGCAAGCTAGACTTGCAACTCTGCCCCATTCACTCCTCAGCCTGGCACTCTTGTGCAGTGAACAGCCCACACAACAGAACATGGTAGCCCGGATTTCACGCTCCCAGTGTGACCTTGTCATGGATATTTCTTTCCTTTTCTGGGAAAAGGACTTTTAAAATAAGTCTCCCCCAAATCATTTACACGATGGGATTTATTTCTCCCAAGTTCTGATCTCCTGAATAAAAACTATGTCTAAAACTTGCAATACTTACGCTAGGAGTTAACCAAAATTTATTTACTCCAGTTCAAATGGCAGTTTTAACTGCACTATAACAGGGGCGCCCGGGTGGCTCAGTCGATTAGGCATCCACCCTTGATGATTTCAGCTCAGGCCATGATCTCACAGCTCACGAGACCGTGTTCCACATGGCTTTGTGTGGATGGAGTAGAGCCTGCTGGGCATTCTCTCTCTGCCCCTCCCCCGCTTGCATGTGCACTCGTGCCTGCACGCTCCTTCTCTTCTCTCTCAAAATAAACAAACATTTTTTAAATGCACTATATTAAAAAGAGCTGATGTTTGTTGAGTGCTTTCCATGCATTAGGTATCTTGCTAAGACATTTATGTCTGTCATCTAAAAAACACATCTTGTGAGGCAAGTACTATTATTTCCCTCCTTTTAAAGATTGGGAACTGAAGCTTAGAGAAGTTAAATAACTTGCCAAATCATACCTGGTGGGTGTGGAGCCAGAGCTTGAGTCCAGCTCTGTTCTTAACTGCTAAGGTTCTTACCCACCGTCCTCAATCCCAGAGTAAGTTATAAGAACCCAAACTCCTGATTCTCAGTGGCAGATTCTTGGCAGAACCATGATTTGCAAGTACGTCTATCTAACTGTAAACATGTAAGCTGACCTGTTTACAGTACTGCCTACAACTTGCCACACATTGCAGGCTAGGCTTGGGGACGCGAGGGTGAAAAGACACAATCCTTCTCTTAAAGAAGTGATGATCTAAGTGGAGGAGAAAACCCAGTTAACAGGAAATTCACAGTGTGGAGCTCTGGCTCCTCCAAGCCCATGGGTACTTACTGACTGGGGAGCTTGAGCAGGTTATCTTCATTCTCTAGGCCTCAGTTTACTCATCTGTGATATGGGGGTGCACGTACTGACTTCATAGAGTAATTGGGAGGGATTAAATAAGACAGTATATGCAAAGTACTTAGCACACAGTTGGCACTCTGTGTGTGGTTGCAATTATTATTATTATGGTAAGTGCGGTAAGGGAAGTGTACCAGGAGGGCATGAGACCCCAGGGAGAGGACCTGACTTGGTCATGGAGGCTGAGGAAGGACCAGCCAGGCTTTCTGGAAGGGACCCATTCTCCACAGCATCCTTTCACACAGCATTGTTCACTTCCATGTTCATTTGAATTTCACTCTTTTTTTGGTTATTAGCATCATTATGGCTTTTTTCTACCATCAGCTCCTTGGTGCTGACCTTCCACATTGTTTACCAAATGAGAGACTCAAGAATCCTCAGTCAGAATTAGCAAACAAAAATATAGGATCCCCACTTAAATTTAATTTTACATAAACAGCATATGATTTTAAGAGTATATGCATGTCCTCTGCAATACTTGAGACATACTATACTAGACAAATTTTGCTGCTTTCCTGAGGTTCAAATCCGACTGGTGTCGCGTGTTTTATCTGGCAGCGCTAGTTGTGGGAGCAGCGTCTGGGGAGGCTCCGTTCTTTGCACCGGGTTTTGGCTTGCCCGGGTAGGAGGTGTGATAAAACACAACTCAATCAATGAGGCCTGATTGCTGATGTCTGAGTTATTTCATCACCTCAATTAGAAAAGGATGCTGGAAATTAATCCTACAGTAGAAAACCTAAACAACTTCAGGGATTTGATGCATGCTCCGTCTGTGTAATATATAAACACAGAGCAACTCCTCCTAGAGAGGCTGGATGGCTTCTGCAGTCTGGATATTCAGGTTCTGATGGTTTTCCATGGTCTCTTGTAACAGAAGCTCAGGTCCTGTCTACTCCCTTTTGGAGAGTCAGCGCATCTTACGTTCACTTCTCAGAGTACACAGAGGAGCGAACACGCAGAGCCCTCCTTCTGTAATGCATCGCCACTGAGCCCACGCTGGTCATCACCAGAGGGGTGATACTTGTGTGGGGGTCCCACCACCCGAGAAACCTGGTCTCTATTCCTGTGCAGGGAGCATTATTCTAACATCTGCCTTGGAGGGAGCTAAAACCTGATTTTCTGCGTCTTGCACCCGTGTTTTGTTGTCTAGAGCTTTCAACATCTTTTCTTACTGTGACCCAGTATCAGGATACGTTTTACATTTAGACTCACACATACAAATGTTAATATAAATATAACTAAGACAGAAGTTTCATGCGATAGTAATTACCCTTTATTATATTGGCTACATTTGATATTTTCCATTATGTTCTATTTTACTTATTTAAAATGCTGCTCTGCCCGTTCAACTGATTTCTGCTAATGGGTTGCCAACTACCGCTTAAAAAACAATACTCTAGAGTGTTAAATGGCAAATATAGAATGAGTCTGTTCTTCCTTTCATTCCAAAAGCTACCAGAATATTTGAAGATAGCTATCAAATTGTATCTTAATATTCTCCACACAATGTACTGTTCTTAATACTCCCCGGTTTCTCCATTCCATCCTGTTCAGCATCTGCTGAGTGCTTTCTATTTGAGGAAGGTTTCACTGTAACCTGACATTGAAACACAGTGAGGTGTATGGCCTCACATATAGCCTGAGCATTACACACCCCTTGATCTCAACCTCCCATCTAAGTTACTATCACTCCATTAATCAATACTCACTGTGTATGGTTATTTCATATTTTTAACTTACCTAAAATACTGAGTCTAACCCATTTTTTTAATTTTGTCTCTAAGGGTATATGGAGATATTTTTCCTAATTGTGGCGGAGGGCGCTCAAATTCAGATACCCCCCATTCATGGTTCCTGATCTACCCATTAAATATTCCCAAATGCAAAAAATGTAAACAAAGAGAAACCGTGTGTCTGACACAGCAGGAATTCAATCTCCTCTTCAAACGACCATATTTTGAAAGAAAATAGATAACAGGTTAGTAATAACAGCTAATAATTATGGAGTATGTGCCACTTGCTAAGCACAAGGCTGAGCCTTTTACACTTTACATGCTACTGATTCATGGATTTCTCAGAACGCTTTGAAGTGGATGCTATTGTAATTACTACTTATTAAAAGAAGAAAAACTGAACTTTCATAAAGTCAAGCGATTTAACCAGTAATGTAACTTCTACGTGGCAGCAAGGGAGCTGGTCCTAGGCCCCTCAACCTGTGTTTTAAAATACTTAACTCAGCATGGAGTGCACAGATTGGAAACTACCTGTGGTGTCTAACATATCTAGCATGGTGCTTTGGGGGGTGCTTAACACATCTTGCTCCCTCCCATAAGGAAAGGGAAGAACTTAGTAACAAGTTCAGGTCCCTAAGAGCCACCCTGGAGTCTATGAAGACTGTCTAGCTTCTTCACTAAGAGCACTAGGGTCGGGCCTCACGGTGCCCAGTGGTGCAGTGCTGTCTGGAGGAAAGGGAGGGGGAATCTCTCCTGCCCAGAGAGCTGGGAGGAAGAACCACCTGCTTGGGAAGCAATATGGTGCAGTGATTGAGAACAGGGGCTCCACTCTGAAACCAGGCTTGAGTCTTGCTTCTCACTAGTGACCGTGTGATGCCTGGAAGTTCACACAACCTCACCTAGTCTCACTTCCTCATATGTAAAACGTGGATAATAACACCTACCGTGCAGAGAATGATATACCAATGGAATGAGATAATGTATGAAATCACCTGGCACAGAAGAAACACTATGCTGTGCATGCTAGTTCAAGACAGAAAACCGGGTTTTGATCGTTCTTCTACAACAGGCACAAGGCCTGTTCCCTCATTTAGGCTGGGATTCGGAGTGCACGGACACCTAGGTCCCCTAATGTCCTATACCAGCGGTTCTCAAAGTGTGGTCCATGGACCAGGAGCATCAGCGTCATCTGGGAGCTTGTTAGAAATGCAATTCTTGGGCCCCACCCTGACTTACTGAATCAGAATATGTGGGGTGGGACCCAGCAGTGACTATGATGCAGAGCCTCTGCCCTGCCAGCACTGAGGATCCTGGGTCTTTCCCTGTTCTCAGTGGGACTCAGTCGACGCCTCTGGTCAGACCGCGTCTTTCAGGTAGATACTGTGACCAAATAACATAGACCGTGGCTATCACTTTCAGGTTATTTCCATTTGATGATTTTTATTGTTTATCCCAAGTTGTTCATTTTCTGATGTTCCTTATCTCTCTTCCACTTAATTTGAAACTCATATTGTGCATACCTTATGTCGTAAAGGTTGAAGAGCAAGGGACTATTCGCAGACACTGGGTAAGGGAGGCTGGTAACATTCCTGTGGAAGTCTTCCAGGGCCCATCCCCTGGAGGCCCTCTCCTCCTTTGTCTCCTTCAAGTTCTCTCTCACTGAGCTCTTCTCCACTTCAGAATGTTTGCACATGCTGTTTGCCCAGCTGGGGCGCTCCCTGCCTCTTCTGCCACCACCTCGGAGATGCCTTCCCTTTCCAGCCCCCTAAGTAGCCACCCTGCTCCATCGTTAGTCTCTGTTACTGTGCTCCACTCCCGTTCTTCATCACACACAGAGCAATGTGTAAGTATAGATGTATTTGCATGCATGTTAGTAAGACAGAGCCCACACCACAGTGTTCACGCGCCTAGCAGAGTCCGGCTTATTAGTCAATGTGATCAACAATAGGTTTTAAATGAATGAATGAATGAATGAATGAATGAATGTACATCGCAGCTCGCACGTAGCTTTGTCTTCTTTCAAACGCTAGTGCGCTTTCGATTAATCCTTTCCGTTAGTACTTTTATTAAGGTCTTCATTTTCTCTAGTTGTTTCTCATTATTCCCCTTTCTACCTTTGACTTTTCTGAAGATTCTTTTCTGCTTGGTGTGATACTGGCTTTATTGCTGACACACAAAAAATACGTTCTGATTTCTGGATGGATAACTTATCAGTTAAGATGTGAATTTTAGTGGCGCCTGGGTGGCTCAGTTGGTTGATCGTCTGGCTCTTGATCTTGGCTTAGGTCGTGATGTCATGATTCAAGGGATGGATCCCTGCGTCGGGCTCTGTGCTGACAGCAAGGAACCTGCCTGGGGTTCTCTCGCAAGTTCTCACTCTCTCTGCCCCTCCCCTGCTCACGTTATCTCTCTCTCTCTCTCTCTCTCTCAAAAATAAATAAATAAACTTAAAAAAACTGATCTGAACTTTAACTTTCCCCCCAAGTCTGATTTCATGCTGTAAGACGCTATTTTTCTCCTAAATTAAACCACCTAGAATAGCTGAAGCCATTAGGAATGGTGAGAGCATCCCCACTTCTCTGTCTTTGGCATTTAAAGTAAAAGGCATGCCATCTTTAGTGTATATTCTAGAAAGAAAAGAACCAGAACTGCTGTATAGGTTGTGGAGGGACCATCCTTCTCACTATTGTTTGAGCTAAGGACAGACATGTTTGCATAATAAAACACCCAAGCATCCTTTTCTGAATGGTGACAACAGACAGTCTGAAGGACTAACATTCTGACCTAAGTTATTTCCAGTTACTGAGACAATCCTTGTTTTTAATAGTGACTTTATGTTGCTGTTGTTTTAGAAACTCATTATGATTCCAGTTTTGGGGGGGAAACCCCGAATGTGTCTACATCATCATTGGAAATAGAGAAAATCAAGCTTCTTGTTCATGAAAAGAGGAAAAGGAAGAAATTGTCATATCATGATATACTATAGCATGAACAGAACTGACGCTGCCTCTTGTTCGTCTGCAATTGGATTCCCCCAACAATTCAACAGAATGGTCGATATGGTTAGAAATTTGGGAACCTGTAAACTGGGCACCATTAGTTACTAAGCTCCCTCAGAGGTTTCTCATCGGGGGACAATTTTACCCCATAGGAGACATTTGGCAATGAGTGGAGATACTATTAGTTGCCACCACCTGGGGTGAGGTGTGGTTGCTCCTGGCATCTGCAGAGAGGAGGCCAGGGATGTTTCTAGAAACACCTTACAATGCCCAGGGCATCCCCTCACAACAGACTTATTGGGTCCAAAATGTCAGTAGCGCTGCTCCTGAGAAACCCTGAAAAAAACCCAATCAACCAAAAAGCAGGAGCTTTCAATACTCCCAGGATTTCTATACTAATAGCAATTAATAATCAAAATGACTATTATTCATTAAATACCCGCTACTTGCCAGCCTCTTTATAAAGAATTCCTAGCTCCTGAGTCAGGATCTGACCCCAGGTTTGTTTGAGGCCATTGTCCCCATTCTTCCTCCTTAGCTATTTTGTGTAGGTTCATGTTTCCTGGACATGATCATGTCTACCCTCTGCTCGTTGTCTTTTATATAGATCAAATCATGTGTTTAGTGCATCCTCGGTAATACACTCACAGGAGAAAGCCACGGGCAAGAAGAGACTGGTGTGTCACAATGGGTGGTGAAGCTAAAAGCATCCAGACAAACAGGCCTCGATCTATAACTTACTAAACGAGCCTGACGCCCATGTAGGATGGCAGCACAGAGCCTGGCCCTCAGCAGGTACTTAATAAATGTTTGTTGGGAAATTTTTTCATAATCAGCAGAGTCCTTGGGTAAGCTTCCAATGGAACAGGGTTTCTAAATGACCTATTCTGTTATATAACATGGAGCTTGTCCGTGGAGCAGTTCCCTCACCTCACCTAAGGCACCTGGTATTTCCAGAACTTCAGAGGTGCCTCACCTTGTGTATCTTCCACTTCTTTGTTCTTCAGTCTTCCATTCTTAGTCGGTCTGGCCTGGCAGGTGCTCATTCCTTGACCCTTCCCTTCTGCACACAATGTTGCCCTGCCCCCTCTACTTGAGGCCCTCCCAATTTTCCCCGAATTTTGCTCCTGTCGACAGTTTGCAAGGTGGGGGGCAGGGCGTGTGTCAGAATCTCCAGAGGAAGCCTGGGCCATGTGAAAAAGCTTATTCAAGAACGTGATTTTATACTTGGAAACAATCAGGGGGAAAAAATTACAACTATTATCTTTGTAAAACAGAGAACTGAAAGAACATTTTGGAAGAAATCCTCTTGCCTGGCAATAATATGGCAATTCTCATATCTGGGGATGGAGGAATGACCATTTTGTGTTTATGAAAAGAAGAAGAGGTTCCAAGGAAAGGTGCTGGGCAACCCGACAGTGTGTGCTTTCCTTTCCTGTGTCCATGTCTATGTTAGTAGTGCCCTCTTTCTCAGCACTTGGACTTCTCGGAACTTGTCCTTTGCCTACTGTACAGAATCAATCACTCCATTGTGCTCCCATAATGTTTTATTCTTATCCTCTAATATGTCAGCCACCATCCTTTACCTTTATAATACAAAGCTCTGATGTAGTGCACGCTTCTGAAGGAGAATCGTGAGAGCACCCTGACCGCAAGGAGCCAGTGGGAGACCATTGTGCATGGCCCTCAAACTTCAGTGTGCTAGGAGTCGGAGTGAATTCTGGGATGTTACCCTTGGAGATTCTGAACCTCTAGAATTTGGAGCTGGGGACATCAGAAATTTAAATTTGTATATTTCTGGTTTATCAGTCACACTTTGGGAAGCACTAAAGAACTTGGGCTTAAAAAATGTCCTTCCGTGTTCTGGAAGCCAAACAAGCATTTTGATAAGGACAGCCTGGCTACATTCAGTCATTGGTTTGTGCACTCAACAGGCACTGGTTGAGAATTACCCAATGGAGTGTCATCTGTTGTAGGCGATGCTGTGCAGGAGCGGTCTCTTCTGTGGTCATGACCGCTCTCCTTTTGCCGTCTGTTGTTTCCCTTCTAGTAAGCTCAGACCCATTTGTGGGGCCCATCCTAGTCAATGTAGTAGTTAATAAGGACTTTAAAGGATGTTTTGAGGGTGCAGAGAAGAATAGTGAGGGGAAAGGAGGCTTGCATTTTAAAAGAGAATTTCAATTCCTTGGTATTTCAAGTCACGGAAGGAAAAGTGGAAGGGTTTCTTTTACTGAATTTCTATTGTGTGTCTGGCCCTTGACATGTGTTACCTAATTTAATCCTCACAATCAGCCAATGAGGTAAGGATAATTCTTCCCATTTCACAGAGGCAGAGGCTGAAGCCCATGTTATGTTACTCTCCCTAGCTGGAAACAGGTGGACCCAGGACTAGAACTTGGGACTGACTCTAAAGATCATGTTCATTCTCCTCTCCCTGGATGCCTCTGTCACCTCATTCTGCTGGCAGCCTCTGGTCTGGTCTGGAACATCCTAGTACGTGCCCTGTTTGAAGTTAAAGACTGTCCTTTGAGTTGTCCCTAAGAGTGCTGAAATTGTTCCATCGTCTTCTTAACTTCCTAGGAGTGAGTGAAAGACAACTGGGTCACTTTAGAAAGAATGCTGACCTTTAAGTGGGTATACAGATCCAAAGAAAATACAGATGCCTACTGGTTTGCTACCTTACTGCTAGTAAAGCTGCCTTCAGTTTTTTCTTCAGTTTTTCATTGTCAATATACCTCATTTCTATTTGCTCCCAACCACATGTTGGAATCTGTAAAAGGTTATTGATAACTTCTTGCTAGTCAAATTTGAGGTCTTTTTCTCAGGCCTTAGTTCCTGAACAAGAGAGTCGGATATATCTATGTTTTTCATATTTGATATGGAAGATTATTCATTTTCTGTATTTGATGTAGTGATTATTAATAGTTGAGGACATTAAGGTGCATGGAGGGGAAACATTGGCCTGTCATGCATTGGACCCTGTATTATTACTTGGTATCAATTTGAAGAGCCTAGGCTAAGTCCACTCACTCCAGTCAGCAGACTGTTGAGCCCCAAAGTGGTTACCTACCACTTCATGGGAAGTCTGGGGATCTGTGGCGCTTGATAGAGGGACCATCTCACAACTTTCTCTGGCTTCCATGCCTTCCCACCTTCCCACTCTTCTACTTCTCCAGCCTTTCCTCGTCTTCCTCCTCCTTTCCCTATTTCTCGCCCTGGACATTGTCCAAGTAAACCGATGTTCATAGCTTCATTTCTATTTTTCTCTACACCTCTGTTCTCTGCTTCTTACCCAGTTTCTTGTTCCATATTTCCTATTGCTGAGAAGACAGTAAGTATTCTAACATCTTTCTCAAACCAGTCCCTCCCCAGCCGCCAGCTTGGCTTCTTCTAGCATTCATCCAATGACCCAGTCTTCCAGGAATGGGCCATTCTTCCTATGACCCAGGCTCAAAACCTGGATTAACTTGATTACTTTGTTCTTCCTCCTATCTGGTCACCATAAAAAGTAAAATCTTGCTTCAAAGATTTGGTATCTTCCCTATATTTGATATCTTCAAAGACTTGGTATCTGCATGGTATCTTTCTCTTCCTTTCCATCTCCTTTGCTCCAACGTCCCATGTCACTGCTTCCTGTAACTATTTCCAGATTGGCTCCCTATTTCACAGGGTTATTGAAGGGTAGCTTGAAATAATAATAGCAAGTATATGTTCAGCACTTTCATGCATTATGCTAAGTTTTTCACATTTGTTACTTCATTCCATCCTTACAACCACTGTGTGATGGTTATTTCTAGTGCCTTGCAAATGAAACTGAAGTTTTGAAAAGTTAAGTGACTTGCCCAAGGTCACACAGTGTGTGGGCTGTGACTCCACCCATACCTGTTTTGTTCTAGTGGATGCTTGTAACTACTGAATTTTGCTGCGTCCTAGGATATAGTGTGTTATCTAATGGGGGCAATTAATGTCAGTTTCCTTCCTTCTTTTCCTCCTTTTCCCATCCATTACCTCTTCCTCAGACTATACTAAATTCCTACAGATGCTACCCGTGTCTGAATACCACCACTCTTCAAGGCTTTCCTTTCTCCTGCATGTAGTCAGTTCTTTTTTCCACATTTTTCAGGCTTCTCCAGTGCTTTCTGGTTTTCTGGTTGCATATCTGGTCTAAATAAATCCTTAAAAGGCCAGTTAGCTGTTGTTTCTTTTTGTGTCATTTATGTGCTATCAAGTCTTAGGGTAGCTGACTTAAAATGTAGTAGGTTTGGTAAATGATTGTTAAACTACTGGATTTGGGTTTTATCTTGAGAGCAGAGGTTACTCAGCCATCAGAGGAAGCAGAAGAATAGACTGGAATCAGGATATATAATCCACCAGAACTGACTAGAAGGGTACAGCTTCTGACTGACTAATTGGGTAATTGCCACAATCCAGGCAGGAATCCCAGAAGAAATCGTGGTCTAGTGAGAGGGCAAAGAGAGGAGAGGAGCACAAGATAAGAGGTGTGGTATGTACTGACTGTCCTGGTAACATCTTCTGCCAACTGTTCTATTCCCTGGGCTCTGCACCTCCAGAGCAGCACAGCTGGCCCCTGAGAGCCACGGAGAAATGTTATGGTCCTGTGCTTCCAGATCCCCAGATCCAGGCATCAGAGGTCTACCCAGAATAACTGAGCATAATGGGATGGGGGAGTAGGATTTCTTAATACAGCTTAATTTAAGAGGAGGGGCAGAATCTGCATCCTTTTTCCAGAGCCCCTTTCTATGCCTCCCATAGGGCAGATAACAGCCTGTGGGTTTGTGGTCACAGGATGTACAGTCTGCCAACACATTTAATATCTGAGGCTGTAAGATCGGTTTTGGCCCTTCTGCTGGTCAACTGAGTCGAAGGCTGGGGCTAGTCGCCCAATCCCAGTGCGTGATAGACGCACCAGGGCCTGGGGAACGCCAAGAGAAGTGTGGCCACTTTTCACCTGGAAATTCCACTGAAGAAGAAAGAAAAAAAAAATCCTAAACGTAACCTATCTGGACTTCGAGGGCAGACTGGGAAACCGATTTCTGCCGGAGTTGGCCTGGAGGGAAGGAAGAGAGAGCCGATGGGGGGGGGAGAGCTGTTGAGTCTGACATTAATTAAGCCGCGGCAGGGAACACAACCACGGAGGCTGTCGCCCTCCTAAACGCTCAGGGAGACACGTCAGCTCGAGCTCGGGGCAATTTCAGCGGGCGACGTCCCGGCCCGGGAGGGGTGGCGGGCGGCTGCAGGCGGGCTCTAGGGCCCAGCGGCCAGGCGCCGGGGCGGGGGTGGAGTGTAGGGTTACAGTGACGAGCCGGACGACCCTCCCCGGCCGGAGCTCGGGGAGCCGGGAGCGGGGAGCGCGGGCGGCGGCCGAGCGCGCGGGACGCTCTAGGACCCAGCAGCGGCGGGCGGTCGGCTTCGGGGCTGGAGGCGAAGCCCTGGCGTTCCTCTCCTTCCTGTGTGAATGGGGCTGACTGTCGGGCGCCGCTGCCCCGCGCTGCCCCGCGCCATGCCCTGCACGCTGCCCGGCGGCCTCCTTCCCCAGCCGCGCCACTGAGCTAGCCATGGTCGCCTCATGTGGAGGGCAAAGTTGCGCCGGGGAACTTGTGAGGCAGCCGTGAAAGGTAACCAGTCCCCGCTCCGGACGCGGGGAGGGCGCCCCCGGGTCTCCCACGCGACGGACCCAGCCTACCCGTACTGTTCCACCGCTTGCTCTCCCCCGGGCACGGGCTCTCCTTGGGGGCCCGGGGCTCAGATCTGCCCCGCTCCCCGGCGACTTGGGCAGCCGATTGGGCGCCGGGGGCCGGGAGTGTCAGCCACCGCAATCTCGCTCTTCCTTACCCAGATGTGTTAAAAAAAAAAAAAAAAAGAAGCAGCAGCAGAACTCTGTTCCCGAGCCCCGTGCAGGCCCTCGGTGCGGGCGGGTGGGATCGCCTCGCCGCCCCGCGCCCCATCCGAACCCGGGAAGTTGCGTGGGCCCGCCGGGCCGGGGCCCCGGGGTGCGGGTGCGCCCTCCGAGGCGGGGCTGGCCTTTTCTGGAGGGGCGCTGCCATATGGCTGCATTCTCCGAGACGCGCCCGCGCGCGGGTCCCCCGGCGGCCGAAGGAGGGGCGGAAGCGGGTGGCCGGTGGCCGCTGCCCTCCGCGCGAGACAAAGGCGCGCACCGGGCCCGCCCCACGGGATGCGGCGTCCCGGCGGGACCCGTCCTCCCCGCGGGGAAGTCTCGGCTCTGTCGGGTGGGGGCGGCGAAGGGGTCGCGCCCCAGACCCCGGGGCTCGGATCGCCTTAGCTGCTGCTCCTTTGTTCTC
Source organism: Hyaena hyaena (assembly GCF_003009895.1). NCBI lineage: Eukaryota > Metazoa > Chordata > Mammalia > Carnivora > Hyaenidae > Hyaena > Hyaena hyaena. The sequence continues at coordinate 761,689 of NW_024081138.1, read as the reverse complement.
CCCAGAGAAGTTTCTTCGACAGAAGCTGGGGAGTTAGGCTCGGCTCTCCCTTGCTGTTAGTGCTGCCTTTAAAAGAATCTGGTTTCATGGGGGGGAGAAATGAAACTTTCCAAGTGGAGCTGGTTTTTCTTGGGATGTGACATTTGTGCCAGGAGGGAGAGTGGCGCGTCGGCCGATGACAGCCGAGCGGAGCGGGGAGCCCTGAGCTGGGGCAGGGGCCGAGTGCGCTCCGGAGGCTGCCGGGCTGGAGGACGAGGCGGCGGCGGAACGCACGACGCGGCGCGCGCCCTCCGCCGGGGCCCCCGCCTCGTGCGCTGAGCTCCCAGCGCGGTTTCCAAGTTTCCCCCTTAGGAGCCCAGGCGGAGACTCGCGGCTCCCGGCCCGCGGCTCCCGGCCCGCAGCTCCCGCGCCGCGCCACGCCCTGCTCTGTGGTGTCTGGATTGGTGGCTGGCTTTCCCTTTCCATTTTTGTTTGAAGGTGTTTTGCTATTTTGGCTTGGGTGTTGGTTTACTGTCTTCAGATGGCGAGTGCTATGAAAAATGCCCGGCTGGTGTACGGATCACCTGGACTGGGACTTGAGTAGACGGGCGCCCTGATCGTGCGGCCTCCTGAGGCTTTGCGGTTGGGACCGAACATTTTGTGCCCTTGGTCCCTCATCTTTGCTCAGCCCTGATAAAGTGCGGACGTGGTTGCCCATTTCCTCTTTCGAGGCATGTTATGAGAATCGAGCTTTCCAACTGCCTATGCAGTCCATGGTGATGGCGTCGGTAGGGGGCCAGGAGAGCCAGTTGTGTTACGCGAAGATGCTTTGGAACACCCCAAACAATAATATTACTTGTCATAAGCGAGTAAAACCAGAATAGAGGAATATTAATAGCTACTATTCCAAAAAACTTCCTTCCTTTTCGGGAAGTGAAAAGTCAAGGCTTGAAATGTTGAACAGTCATGGGTCCCTTCCAAACTGACTTAAGATTTCCCCTGACTGCCCCCCACTGCTGACTGCCCCCCCACTGCTGAGTGCCCCCCACTGCTGACTGCCCCCCCACTGCTGAGTGCCCCCCACTGCTGACTGTCCCCCACTGCTTAATGACCCCTCAGCTCCTGGCTGCCCCCCACTGCTGACTGTCCCCCCACTGCTTAATGCCCCTTCAACTCCTGGCTGTCCCCCACTGCTGACTGACCCCCCACTAGTGACTGTCCCCCACTCCTGAGTGTCCCCCCACTGCTTACTGCCCCCCACTCCTGAGTGTCCCCCCACTGCTGACTGACCCCCCACTCCTGAGCGCCCCTCCACTGCTGACTGACCCCCACTGCTGA